>NW_027526361.1:180926471-180966945 GCF_048455015.1 Haemaphysalis longicornis | reverse complement strand
GTGCTACTATAGAAAATGCAGCCAGGTGGGGGGGGGGGGGGGGGCGTACGTAGCAGCGTCTACGTGGAGGCTATAAGGTGAGGAGGGGCGCAGGCATTGCAGGTTGCCTGGCCGCGTGTAGCATGGGGGGGGGGGGGGGGGGGAACGAGATAGTGGCTTGTTTTGGTTGATATGAGTTGGCGGCGAAGTTGTCCGGGATGGGGACGAAGAATGGGAGAGGATAGGGATTGAGATGGAGAGGCAAGTATGGGGCGCCCACTGTGGGTGCGGGCTAGCAGAAATTTCGAGAATTGTCCACTAGTGCGTAGCATTCTTATACCACTTGTCTAGAGAGTAAGTTCTTTCAAGCCAAGTATCACCACGAGTAACGAACGACGTTGCACTACTTTATTCTTTTCAAATTTTCTTCTTTTCGCCAATGATAAACCTTTGTACCATTATGGCACTGAAGTTCCTTTATTTCGATAAGTATGCGTTTTTTTTTTCCGAAAGATGCAAGGCGTAGTGCAGGGTTGGTCCGTTTTTGCTCATTTTTATTGAAATTTCAAATGTCCTTTTGCGGAATTTTGTTTTGTCTTCGGTTTAGGTGAGATGTTTAAGCTTCATATTGCTTTACTTTTTTCGAATCGGTTTTGTGAAAGTTTTTGATTTTTTTTCTTCTGTTTTTTGTATTTTATAGTTTGTCAAAATTCTGACCTACCAATTCCCTCCTTTTACGTTATAATAGCGATGAAAGGTGCTACCATGGCCAAATCTGCATTTTTGTTGAAATGCAGGGCATTACACGTGTGGTGTATGCGTGGGCGTTGGTGAAAGGTTACGCCCTGCGGCGAAGGCAACACCGCGCGATACCTGCCGGCGCCCGTAACCGCAGTCGTGCTGCAGCACCACGTGAGAGAGACTGCGAGCAAGCGCAGTTACGCAGAGCGGCATTCCGCCACGATGAGGAACGAAGGAAGGAACAGTACAGGAAAGGCGGGAGCCTTAATCGCCCGCAGACTATTTCGCTACCCTACAAATTGGTATGGGGAAACGTTAGATGAAAGGAAAAGAAAGACCCGGGCATATAGTAAACGAGATAAGAATAGGAAGAAAGTTAGAAAAACACAAGTCATAGCCATGGTTACTACAAAGACAGTACAAAGCCCGTACACAGAAAAAATGCACAAAACTAAGGAGATACACTGACAAAATTGGCAAACGTAGCACGCTGCACTGTAGTAAAGACCCTAAAATCGTGCAGATAAGCCCTTGTGTTTTAAGAACTGAAGTGAGGATATTAAAGCCTTTTCGCACTGTGACGGGCAGCGCCTATGGCTCAAAATACTCTCTGCTGTAAAGGGGTGGTCGTCAAGTAGGCGAAGTGGGGAGGGGAGCTGTTTCCTCGGCGTTGTGAATCGGCCAGAATGACGCAATAGGCATTCAATGATCTCTTTGGTAATGTACTCATCACAAGCAGGGCTGTTGGACGGAGCAGTAGTAAAAAAGGTAATCACTGGTGACGGCAACAGCTAGCCATAGGCGACAAAGTAAAGTGATGTCCGAGCTTGGCCCGCTAGTAGGTAGGTAGCGCTGCAAATCGGATTCCAGCGAGTAAAGGCAAGCGTTGGAGAACTCTGGTGTGTTCCTCTTAACGAGAATGACTTCGCGGGCAATGGACCGCAGCGACCTTGCTGCATCTACGCTTAATAGTTGTATGCAGGCCAATCTGGTGCTTTTATGGGCGCAATGAGCCGCTCTATATGCATGTACTCTATCCCGGTAATACCGCCCCGGCTTGGGAGCCAGTGGGAAGCAATATCATGCCCATGCCTGATTACTACATCACATAAGCACCGGAGGTCAGCCAGAAGGTGTTCTTATGTCCGCGACGGAGGGTAGACGGGATGCACAGAAGAGCAGGCCTCGAGTCGCAGAGCACAGCCCATTTTTCTGGTGATTCCGGCTGGATGAATAGAATGGCCTCCTAAATTGCTGTCAATTCAGAATTTGTTGATGTCATCGAATTTGCAAGCTTGCAACGAATGTGAATTGACTTTTGTGGTGTTATAAGAGCACCGGCAGGTACTGGACGTGGTCATCGATCATACGTGTAGACATGGACCTCAGTAGGCCTCATGTAGAAAGAGTAGAGAGAGCTGTTGTACACCATTAGGTGGAAAGTAACTGTGACTGTAACAGGCACCAAAGTGGGGACGAGGGCCTGACTGTCATCATCATCATCATCATCACCAGCCTATCTATGCCCACTGCAGGGCAAAGGCCTCTCCCATTATTCTCCAATTACCTCGGTCCTGTGCCAACTGTGACCAATTTATCCCCGCAAATTTCTTGATCTCATCTGCCCATCTAACTTTCTGCCGCCCCCTGCAACGCTTGCCTTCTCTAGGGATCCACTCTGTTACCCTTAATGACCAGCGGTTATCTTGCCTTCGCATTACATGCCCTGCCCACGTCCATTTCTTCTTCTTAATTTCTACTAATATGTCTTTAACACCAGTTTGCTCCCTGACCCACTCCGCTCTCTTCTTGTCCCTTAATGTTACACCTATCATTTTCCGCTCCATTGCCCGCTGAGTCGTTCTCAATTTAAGTTGAACCCTCTTAGTGAGCCTCCAAGTTTCTGGCCCGTAGGTGAGTACCGGTAAGATGCAGCTGTCATACACTTTCTTCTTCAGCGACAATGGTAGGCTGCTATTCATTATCTGAGAATGTCTGCCATATGCACCCCACCCCATTCTGATCCTTCTAATTATCTCTGCCTCATGGTTGGGATCTGGGGTCACAACCTGGCCTAAGTAGATATATTCACTTACCACTTCCACTGCCTCGCCACCTATCTCAAACTGCTGTGCTGTCCCGAGGTTATTGATCATTACTTTAGTTTTCTGCATATTAATTTTCAGGCCCACGGTTCTACTCTGTTCGCCCAGTGCGGAAAGCATGCTTTGCATGCTTTGCAAAGGCCTGACTGTAACAGGCACCAAAGTGGGGATGAGGGCCGTGACGGGGGTGCATATCTCGATGGCAAGCTCCCACTGCGAGCGGCCACCACCTGCGGGCTAACGTAACGGGTAGCAGAGGACCCCGGCTAGCTTCGCTAGAGAATGCTATGCGCCGTACACTAGCCCGGCGGAATCAGAAGACTCAAGCACGGGTTCGGGTACTCACATGAGGTAGACAGGCTCCAGCAATCCCAAGTGAGGATTTATTGCGTGGCCGATACAGGGGATATACCAGACAACACGACTATCGCTTGCGGGGAGACAGTGGCTCCTGTCGCTCGCTCAAGTCGCGGGACTCAGACCTCGATATCCGTCATCACGGCCGCGGGAGCAGGGTAGGCATCCCGTGTGACCGATCAGGGCAGTATCTCTCAGCAGAGTCCCCGCGGAACGCTCTCTCGGGATGCTCGTCGGCTCGGGTAGAGGAGAGAAGGTCGCCTCTGGCGATCTAGAAGAGGGCGGTGAGGGAGAAGGCGACAAACCGGTCCTCCTTCCCCCTCGCCCTCCGCACACCTTCGCGGCGACCCGGTTCGGTGCGTTGCATGGGGTCATGAAGATGACACAACTTACGTGACGCGCCGGCTACGCAACATGGCGGCTATCAGCTCGCCCAAAACGTGTGCGGACAAGGCATAGGGACACAAGGATCCCCGCACGGGGCACCTTGAGCAATCTTGGTTTGGTGACGGTATTGGCGACACCGCGAACCCCCAACCCCCATGCATAAGTTGTGATCAACCGTGAGGATATGTTTTAAGGTGAAGGGTAGAAACCTCAAACAGTGGCCGTCGGAGCCTAGGTAAAGCTCCGGCGGATGGGCTCCCTGTCTGTTTACCAGGCAGGGAGCTCAAGGACCTCTTCAGCTATCAGAGTAAGGCTTACGAGGAAAGTACCCCCGTCTCCCTGCTTTTATAGTATGCTGTATGGTATTTTCAACTGCCCCCCCCCCCAAACGTGATAGGTCCCTGAAAAAAGGCTGCACTGAAGTATCTTTTCCCCCATTGCCATCCTCAACATTTCCTGAACCGGATAATTACTCCCGATTTCTTGTTATTGAGTCCCTCAGTCCAGTCAACCCTCTTGCATTGCAGTCAGTCTTCTTGATCGCCAAATATATTGAAGTCATAATAGGAAAATCATATGAGGCCAAAAAACAAAGGACTGGTGAAGTTCTCATCCAGGTAAATGACAAGCAGCAGTCCAGAAAGCTTCTAGCTCAGACTAGATTGGCCTCGACATCAGGGTCACACCCCATCGGAGCCTCGACAGCTCGCAGGGTGTGATATCCGAGACAGATCTTCTGAATGAAACGGATGCGGATCTCCTTGCGGGCTTGAAGGATCAGGGCGTCAGTGCCATGAGACGCATCGCCATCCGCAGAGACAATGTGATTCCCACCAAGCACATCATCTTGACCTTTCCACAACCATTCCACAAGATATAAATGCAGGTTTTATCCGGTGCTCAATACGTCCCTGCATCCCGAACCCACGGCGCTGTTTTAAGTGCCAGCGGTTTAAGCATGTACAATGGTACAAATTCTTGCCGTGGCCGCACGACCTGTGCAAAATGCGCAGCGCACGATCATCCGAGCGACAACTGCCCATCCGACACCCTCACTTGTGTGAACTGCAGGGGGCCCCTTGCGGCCATACTCCCGGAAGTGCGAAAAATTCCAACTAGAAAAACAGATCATAAACATCAAGGTCACTGAGAACATCACCTTCCCAGAGGCATGAAAGAGGTTCGCCTCTTTACATCTGGGGAGGTACGCCGAATGTAGTTGACTGTGAATCAGTGTGGATTGAAGTTACTGACCCCGATTTTGCTATTGACAGTAAAAATATTATCATTGGTACCATTTATCGCTCCCCTAGTTCAGCGATTCCTAACTTTTGCCTCGAACTTGAGAATTTATTGCATTCCCTCTCTCACGAAAACAAAACTTATCATAGTTGGTGGCGTAAACATTAACCTTTTAGTTGATGGAACCTCCCAGCATACCGATTACAGCAATTGCTTCCATGGGTATGGTTTTGAATATTTTCTTATTCTACCGTTGTCCTACTACTGATCCAAGCACTTTAATTGATCATGCTTTAACGAATGCGTTCATCCCACTGGAAGCCTTTATTATTCAGGTTGACATCACCGACCACTTCCCAATTTCCCTCCGCTTTACGTGCCCCAATCCCAAACGCATATCGCATTGTACGAAATCTACATTTAACAAAGCGAAATTTATCAATTTAGCTAGCAATTCAGATTGGTCCAGAGTCACATCTCTACAAGATGCTCAGTCATCTTACACTGAATTCACATCAATCATAAATCACTGCACACTATCTTTAACATCGGTCTTGTCTTGTCAAAAAAAGCAATCGTCTCCCGGAAAAAACGATGGCTAACAGTTGGTTTGCTCAGACGTCTACGAAAAAAAGACAACATTTATCGGAGGAGGAGGAGGAATAAACTTGTATTAAACAGCAAGGTGCTGGTGTCAGGGGCACCCGCCCGGTGAGAGGAGTCCTCAGTCCAGGACCCCTTGAAGTCTACCGGCCTTCTTCGCTCTCTCGACCAACGGTTGCTGGTCGGAGAGGTCAGAACTGGTCAGCATCTCCACCCACTGCTGAAAGGAGGGATTGGGGTTTGGTTTGAGCTGTGGCGTGTGGGAGCACTCCCAAACGATGTGGTATAGGGTGCCTGTCTGCGGGCAGTATTTGTAGCTGGCAGTGTATTGTGTCCGGTACATGGCGTGAAGTATGCTGTTGTGAGGATAAGTGTTTGTTTGGAGTCTCCGTAGCGTGGTGGCGTCTTCTTTGGCTAGTCGGTGGTCCGGCGCTGGATATTTGCGACGAGCCTGTCTGTAGTGTGACAATATTTCTGCGTATGTGTGAAGAGGCATAGACTTGGGATATGAATCTCTCTGTTCGTGTGGTTCCCTCTCGGAGACGGCCCGGTGTGAATGTTCTCGGGCTGCGGCGTGAGCCGCTTCGTTTCCTTCGAGGGCGGCGTGTCCGGGCAACCATACGATTTCTATGCTTGGCAATTGGGGGTGTCGTTGCAGTATGTGCAGAGCGGGTTTTGAAATTCTTCCATTTAAATAGTTGCGGCACGCCGTCTGTGAGTCGGTGATGATGGTGATGTACTCTTTTCCAGTGGTGGCTGCGAGGGCAATTGCGGCTTCTTCTGCTATCTCCGTTGACTTTGTTAGGACGGTCGCTGCCGATAGCTCTTTTCCTGCTGCGTCAATTACGCTGATTGCGTGAGCCGGCTGGTCCTGGTAGGGCTATGCGTCTGTGTACCTGGTGGTCGGCACATGTTGAAACCGTTTGCGGATGTATCCGATTCGAGCCTGCCGTCTTGCTTTGTTGTGTTCGGGGTGCATATTACGGGGGATCGGTGCTATCCGTATGTTCTGTCGGATGATAGGTGGGATGCGCGTTTTCTGGTCCTGCTGAGAAGGAACGGGGTAGCCAAGTTGAGATAAAGTGAAGCGGCCGGCAGTGGTGAGGCGTAGTCGACGGAATTGGGAAGTCTGATGTGCCTCACATATTTCTTCCCAGGTGTTGGATATTCCTAGTTGCAGGAGCTTCTTCGTCGAGGTTTTCGGGGGGAGACCGAGTGCTGTTTTGAATGCTTGTCGTATCATAACATTAAGCTTGGCAATTTCGGCGGGTTTCAGACTTAGATAGGGTGTTCCGTAAGCAATTCGACTGATGAGAATAGCCTGTATTATGCGGATAGTATCCTTTTCTTTCAGCCCTGAGCGTCTTTGGGAAATCATGTGTATAAGGTGCATTATTTGGGTAACAGTGCGTTGAAGTGGTAAGATGGTTTGCGATCCTGATCCGTCTCTAGGAATCGTCAAGCCAAGAATACGCAGGTGCGGTACGTTGGGGATGGTTTGTCCATCGATGGTAACTGTAGGGTCTGGTATTGTGTCCGCGTTCCTTTTGGATAGCCGTTTACGGAGTGTTAGTAAGGCTGATTTTTCAGGGGCACACTGGAGGCCTCCGGCGCGTAAATACTCCTGCGTTGTATTCATTGCGTCTTGTAGGGCTTCTTGTTGTTCTCCAATGGAGCCGGTCGGTGTCCACAGTGTGAGGTCGTCGGCATAAATGGCGTGCCGTAAGTTCGGGATGTTTAGGAGCTGTGGAGGCAGGTCTTTCATGGCCAGATTAAAAAGCAATGGCGAGATTGCCGAGCCTTGCGGTGTTCCTTTTGGGCATACTGGGAATGTATCAGATCGTAGGTGTCCAATGCCTATAGTGGCGGTGCGGTCGGTGAGGAAGGCTTTGACGTATTCGTATAGTCTGTCCCCGCAATGTATGGAGTTCAAGCCTCGCAGTATGGCCGAATGCGAGACGTGATCAAATGCTCCTTTAATGTCAATTGCCAATATAGAGTATTTGTGCTGATTTGAAAGCCGTTGAATTACATCTTCTTTCAGCCGCAACAGTACGTCCTGTGTGGACAGATGTGGTCGGAATCCGTACATTGTGTGGGGGAAGTAATCGTTGTCTTCTATGTACGTCGAAAGGCGGTTGTGTACTAAATGCTCCAGCACTTTACCTACGCATGATGTCAGCGAAATGGGCCGGAGATTCTTCGGGACTAAAGGTTTGCCTGCCTTGTGAATTAGAGTGACGTCGGCATGTTTCCACTGCGGTGGTAAAATGCCTGTTGTCCATTGGCTATTGATGTAGTCCAAAAGTTGATCTAGTGTTAGAGGGTCGAGGTTGCGTAGTAATTTGTTGGGTACTTGATCACGACCGGGGGCGGTGTTCCGAGTGAGGTTTCTTGTTACCGCTTCTATTTCCTGTATCGTGAAGGGGGCATCCAGATCTTGGTTAGGGTTACCAGTATATGTAGGTTGCACGGATGTGTTGTGCGCAGTGTTGTACGGAACGGCGTTCCTGGAACTAGTTCCTTTTTGGAGGGACGGAGGAACGCCACCGTTCCATTAAGGGTTGGTGGAACTGTAACGGTAACTCGTTAGGTTTTTGAAGGAACGGCAGGAACGGCGTTCCTGCCGTTACATCTCTAGGATTTGGGTATTTTTGATGCCAAGGCTCGACTACAAAAATACACAAGTCGCTACTGCGTTTCTCTTCCTATAAGCTGGTCAATTTGCCCGCCCGTCAGCCGTAAGTGCTGCTTCGAAGGTCAAAGGCAGAAGGATAACCACGCAGCAGGCCGCAGGTTGTGCTTGCTTTCATGCTGGTTGAACTTACCCGGCGTTCGACGGGTGAATAGCGTAGCCGCGAGAATGCTTTTCACCTTTCATCGTTTGCCTGGGGAGACCAGGACGCGCGTCTAGCCGATAGAAAGGGTCCCTGGCGGGGAAAGATTGTCTAATACGGGATCCGGAGATTTCGGTGTCGGACCTTTAGGTGCAGTACGTTTCGTTGCGGATATTTCTGTCCACGGACATTTTGGTGCACGACGTCTTGGCCCAGACATTTTGAGTCACGGATGTCCCAGGTATTCTTTTAACATTTTAGCTTTAATATTGTAATTTCGTGACTTCTTATGATTTTACGTTCGGGACTAGTGCTTGCGCTGCCGTGCGTGGAAACGAACGCTAACCTCTTGCGGAGCATTGGCACGTAAAACCCAATTTCTGCAGTAGATGGTAAAAATTAGCTGTGTTAATTTGCATCCGTTCAACCTTTTTTTTTTTGAACATTCATGTGAACAACCCTACTACTTTAAGTGTTACCAAATCACTTTGCTTTCACTTCACCCAACGGTGCAAGACGCTGCTGCTTTTAGTCTACCCCCACGCCCCCCACCTCCCCTCCAGCAAAACATCCGCGAGAAACAACAACATAAAAACGAGGTAGATTAAGCGAGGTAGATTAAACGAGGTTTTAATTATTTTCCCAATCAATCTCGTATTCTTTGCATTCGGTGTCGGTTCTACTTAAAACAAACCAACCAACGATCGCACTTACGGTGGCGTTACTTAGGGGAGGGGAACGCTGAGCCCCGCCGGCTACAAGCCCCTTGGGTAGAGAGAGAGGGGTGTCACTTGTGGTTACCATTCCGTCAACTGGACGTCGAAAACTTGAACACGGCTGTTGCCACTCTCGTCACACTAACATATTCAATTTTTTGCTCCCTATAATTGGAGAAAGCAATGTATGCCTGCGGTGTCCATAATATGCGCGACTTGAAGAGTTCACTCCTAATGGGGAGACTGAAGGCGAAGACAGAGCGATTCCTGGAGTGGGGGCGCCATCGGTATGACCACGACACGCGGAAGGACATAGCCAACAAACTATAGTGGCCATTGTGTTCTCAGCGGCTTTTTGGGCGGGTTTTTGTTACACATTATAGAGGTTTCGTGAGCTCCTGGTGAATGTAAATAATTTTCCTCTTTCACTGCGGTGAGGCTTCGGAGACGGTGAACTCCGCCACGCCTGTAGGATTTTCAGAGGAAACCGAAAATAATAGGACTGAAAAAGAAATTTGGTCGAAATTCGAGCATGCAGGCGGGAGGGGAGGGGGGGGGGGTTGCCCATCGAATTAAAATATGGTGAATGTAGGCATGTAAACATAAATTGAAGGTTGGTTTTCGGGAACAGGATGGGTGGAATTTGTATGCACAACCCGTACGCCCTTAATCAATATTTAGGACATTAGCAGCTGCGGTTGTTTTCAAAAAGGCCCGTTCTTCCTCCACGACAATATCCGAGACCAGTGTTCGCAAATTCATTTTAGCAAGGCAGCCCAGCCTACGTAATACCCTTCATAAGGTTTTCTGCATTCTGGGGGGCCAGCTAATGTTTACGTTTTCGATATTGAGAGTGCGCATGTAATTTATGTAATTTTGGTGGGGTGTAATTCTCAAACAATACAAAAAAGGCATCGAACCATCGTAAACACCGGTCTTAGCTAAAAAGAGCAAATATAAATTAACAACCAATCGTAAATGAAAAAAAAACGTGTGCTAAAGAAATCAATCGGCTGCATAACAGGTGTCCCCAGGAATAGGTAATAAACAAAAATATAAAAATGCAGAATTTATAAAAATACCCTGCAAAGATCAAACATGGCATCAATCAATAAATACATTCACTGCTCCAGATTGTTGTCCATAACCTACGTTACGCGGAAATAAAAATATAACGGCTCTCGCAAACAGGCAAGCACCGGATAATTTGGTCGCCGAAAAGTTTGCGCACAGAAATGTCCGTACACCGAAATGTCCGAGCACCGAAACGCTCGTACACCGATATGTCCGTACACCAGAATGTCCGTTGTTGCGACCGGGCGGGGGCACCCGATCCGACCTCCGAGGCCTCCGACATACGAGTGGTAGCGTGTATGATGCGAGCGGCCAGCCGCTGTTGCAGCCGTGAAGAAGTCCAGAAGCCGTAGGCTAACGTAACTGTTTACTTCATAGCGAGAGGTGAGCCGAAGCCAAAGAACAATGCCCCGACGGGCGAGGTTACAATACAGGACTCGAGCAGAGCGACAACATCGATTCGCTGCTCTAACAGGAATGGTTTACAACGCTTGGGAGCTCTATTTATACCCGAAAGCGGTAACGGTCAAACGCCAACACGCTGGAACACGCACTACACTCTTTCCAGAGTTCGTAAGCTGTTCATAGCCTCGGGCACGTTGAGTCCGAGAGAGGGGAGAGAGGAGGACTCCGTTGCGATCACCGGGGCCTGCCTCTGTGTCCTTGAAGAGCGTGGAGACGAGCCGTGCAGGCAGCCGCCGAAGTTCAGCCGCCGCAGGCAGCCGCCGAATGCGCAGAGAGCGAAGCGTCTGACGAGGCTTTGTCGCAACTTGTTGCCGACATGATTGCGCCTGTTTCCGAAGGCGCAAGAGTGGCTTCGCCGCACAGCCGAGGAGTGATGCAGGGAAGTACTGCGGCGCTGGCCCATTCGTAACAGCTTCTCCGCCGGGGGTCCGAGATCCCGATGGATAAGGGTCTGCAACCGTTGTCCGGAGGGATGCTGTCGAAGTGAAGTGTTCGGCAGACGCTCGACTCCAGGCCTTGTCTATACGACACCGTGCTGGAGCTTCACCGGGCGGGTCACTGGACGAGTAGTGGCTCCCCAAGAACGTCTCTGACTTGGTCAGGCAAGCAACAGAACAACACAGGAAGACACAACCGCATCGCCGGCAAGTGCGAAGACAAATCAACACTGAAGATCTACCAGGCTTTTAGTTGCGAAAAGTACGCGAATAACTAACTACTCTAGTTATATTTTTGCCCAGCAGTACTTTAGACAAGTGACAAACCTGAAAGGTGACATTTCGCTTGATTGGAAATGTCCCACACACAAAAAAAATGTAATCGTAAAGGGCGAAACCTGCGTCAGGAAAAACAATGAAATAGAGAAAGTCAGGCGTCTACAGGCCACTTCTCGCGCAGAGAGCTGCGATTCGAGCTCTCGTCATTGCTCCGAGTTTTCCCCTTGTATCGCACTTTAGGTGCACCCGTTCTCTGAAAGAGACTGCTGCGACCGCGTGAAAGGACACCGGTCATCTTGTTCGACAATGGTCGAGCGCGCGGAGGAGCGAACGAGATTTTGCACCGTTCATACGTTGGGCGCGCACTCCTTGGAGGCGGCGTTCCCTCGGCGCGATGCGAGCTCACGGCTTTGCCCCTTGGCGTGCCCGCACTGAAACACGCACCGCAAGTACCCGCGGAAGTTTTTGCTATCTCCTCGTTGCTCGCCATTTTACGAACGCGTTCGGCAAGCAAACGCCGGAACGCGTTTACGTTCTCTGCTCTAGGCTGGTCGGTTCCCGACTTCGACTTAGCCGCAGTCGACACCGCAACCTCAACTAGCTCAGCCGATGTTGGCTTATCATCGGGAGCATCAGCTGGGAGTGAAACGGGCACGACGAGCTCTTTAGTCAACTTGTAGTTCCCTACAGTCACTACCTTGTCGTCCCCCGCGCTTTCAGCGACAGCCTCGGCACGCGAAGACCGAAGCGCGTTCCCGTTCTCTTTTCTCACTGCCAGAACTACACTACAACTAAGCTGCCCTGTCTGATTCTCAAAAGATGGCTCAGCCGTCCGCGACACCTGAATCTCTACGAGCTCGGCTGGCCGCCGCTCGAGGTCAGCTACCTGAACTGGTGGCACAACGGAATCGGCTTGCTCAGTGGCGAGATTGTCATTTCTCCCAAATGAACCGTGCAAACCGTTCGCTGCCTCTGCTGCAGGCTTTGCCACCACATCGCTCGTTTCCGCACTACCGTCCGAAGGAACAACCTCCGTTTCAGCGGATTCGTGCGGCGTCTCGGAAAGCTCATCGTTTACGCATTCCTGCGAAACGTCGCTATCTCGCGAAGTGTTCACGTTCACGTCAGCAGCCGTTCCATCAACGCTGCTGCGACCGCATGAAATGACACCGGCCGTTGTTTTCGACAAAGGCCGAGCGCGCGGAGAAGCGAGCGAGATTTTCCAGCGTTCGAACGTAAGGCGCGCACTCCTTCCTGGAGGCGGCGTCCCCTTGGCGCGATGCGAGCTCATGGCCTTGCCTCTGGACGTGCCCGCACTGAAACACGCGCCACAAGTACGTGCGGAAATTTTCCCACTATCCTTCTTGCTCACCTTTTTACCAACGCGTTCGGCAAGCGAACATCGGAACGTGTTTACGTTCTCTCCTCTAGGCTGATCGGTTCCCGACTTCGGCTCAGCCACAGGCGACACCGGAACCTCAGCTAGCTCCGCCGATGCTGGCCTATCTTCGGGAGCATCATCATCTGGGAGTGACAATGGCACGACGTGCTCATTAGACACCTGGTAGCTTCGAACAGTCACTACCTCGTCGTCCCTAGCGCTTTCGGCGACAGCCTCAGCAAGCGAACACCGAAGGGTGTTTTCGTTCTGTTTTGCGGCTGTCAAGGCTACACTAGATCCAAGCTGCCCTGTCTCAAAAGACGGCTCAGCCGCCCCAGACGCCTGAATCTCTACGAGCTCGGCTGGCCGTTGCTCGAGGTCAGCTACCTGAGCTGGTGGCAGGACGGGATCGGCTTGCTCAGTGGCGAGATCGTCATGACTCCCAACTGAACCGGGCAAACCGTTTTCTGCCTCGACTGCAGGCTTTCCCACCATGTCGCTCGTTTCCGCACTACCGTCCGAAGGAACAACCTCCGTTTCAGCGGACTCGTGCGGCCTCTCGGTAGCCTCATGGTTTCCGCACTCCCGCGAAACCTCGCTATCTCGCGAAATGTTCATGTTCAGACCGGCAGCCGTTCCCAAGGCCTCCCGCGAATTTGAACCGTCCGAACACTCCAGCGAGATCTCAGAAACAAACGTCGACACATTATCACACTCAGTGGACACGTACTGCCCTCTGCCGACAGTCTGAGCTAATGCGCCGTCGTTATCTCTCTCCGCAACCTTGACGCGCTGCGGGGCAGCAACGGTCGCTTCCGACTCGCGCTCCCGAGCGTCTGCTACTTTCTTTTCGTTACCGTGGCCAGTTTCTCTATCCACGACAACGAGGTCTTTTTCGAGCAACGATTCTAACTCGGGCTTCACTTCTTGTTCGAGTTGAATTTCATGCTCTAGGTACTTGTTCTCCCGTTGGAGTCTCTCTCTTTCGAGCTTCTTTCTTTCCCTTCGGATTCGCTCGATATCGAGGTCGTACCATCGCATCTTTTCCTCGTGCTTGAGCTTGCGTTCCTGATCTTGTCTCTGCCACTCGAGCTCCTGTACTCGCTTTCTTTCCTCGCGTTCCTGCCTTTCGAGCTCCTCACGCTGACGCTCAGCCTCCGCCTGACGTTTAGCGGTCTCCCTGTCATTGATCAGCTCAATGCATTCCGACAGCTCGTCATCGTCAGCCCCAACAGCGAGTATAGCCTGTATCAGCTCTGGCTTTCTCAGCGCGTCCGTAACATCCAAGCGCAACTCTTTTGCAAGCTCCAACAACTGCGGTTTTTTCAACGCTTTCAAATTCATGGCCGGTCTAGAGTACTGCTTTCCCACTGCTCCAAAAATGTTTTGCGCGAATAACCCACGCGACAAAAACACGCCCTACCAGCTATCCTCAGCAGCCTGGTAAAACTCAGTGAAGAAAAGTCCCGCACTCACCCTTGACCGCCGTGAATTCTGCGAAGTCCGAAGCCGCCTTGACGTCCGTGGTGTTGGGTCTCGCACCGCTGGCTTCAGGTGTTACGAAGTTGCCATCCCACCGCTGCCACCAGTTGTTGCGACCGGGCGGGGGCACCCGATCCGACCTCCGAGGCCTCCGACATACGAGTGGTAGCGTGTATGATGCGAGCGGCCAGCCGCTGTTGTAGCCGTGAAGAAGTCCAGAAGCCGTAGGCTAACGTAACTGTTTACTTCATAGCGAGAGGTGAGCCGAAGCCAAAGAACAATGCCCCGACGGGCGAGGTTACAATACAGGACTCGAGCAGAGCGACAACATCGATTCGCTGCTCTAACAGGAATGGTTTACAACGCTTGGGAGCTCTATTTATACCCGAAAGCGGTAACGGTCAAACGCCAACACGCTGGAACACGCACTACACTCTTTCCAGAGTTCGTAAGCTGTTCATAGCCTCGGGCACGTTGAGTCCGAGAGAGGGGAGAGAGGAGGACTCCGTTGCGATCACCGGGGCCTGCCTCTGTGTCCTTGAAGAGCGTGGAGACGAGCCGTGCAGGCAGCCGCCGAAGTTCAGCCGCCGCAGGCAGCCGCCGAATGCGCAGAGAGCGAAGCGTCTGACGAGGCTTTGTCGCAACTTGTTGCCGACATGATTGCGCCTGTTTCCGAAGGCGCAAGAGTGGCTTCGCCGCACAGCCGAGGAGTGATGCGGGGAAGTACTGCGGCGCTGGCCCATTCGTAACACCGTGCACCGAAATTTCCACACCGAAACGTCCTGCACCGAAATGTCCTGCGCCGCCTGGAGTTTGTCCGGTGCTCCCTGAAAAAATACGCCTAGGAGATTTTCTTTTGATTATTTTTATCTCCAGATAATCTGCTGCCGGCGATGTTAATTTTCGTATAATATACGTAGTTCGAAGTGAGTTTAAAATTTCCCACTTGATTTTGCCCCGGGATTATCCGAAACCATTATTTAATTTAAAAACCTAATTGTAACGTTAATGTAACGACACGTTCTAATTTTCGAGGTGGAACTGGAACACGTTACTTTCGCAATAAAGGAATTTGTAACGGGAACTCGTTTCAAAATTGGGAAGGAACGAGGAACGAGCTTACGTTCCTATTTTAGAGGAACGTGTACAACACTGGTTGTGCGTCGTCGTAGCCTTTAGGGGTGCCATGATTTCATTAAGTAAGTCCTGTTCAGTACCGGGGTAGTTATGGATAAGTCTCCGAATTTGGTGGCTGATGGCAGTTTTGGTTTCGTGAGTACCCATGAGAGTCCTCAGGAGATTCCATGTTTTGCGTGTACCAAGTGTCCCCTGTAGTTTGTCGCAAAATTGTGTCCAGTTTTGTCGGCTTAAGTGGTTCGCGTTTTAGTTTTGCGATGCGGAGTTTAAGCTTGCGGTTTGTTTTTCTATTTTTCCAGCGTTTCATCAGTCCTTGAAGGGCATCCCAAAGGTGCTGGAGGTGGGTGTCAACAGCGGGGTAATCTTGCGTCAGCGGAAGCTCTCTGGTGTGCTTTTTGAGGAGGCCTAGCAGCTCCTTGGTCCACTCTTCTAGATTTCGGATTGGATTATCCGGTGTTTCTTCTCGGAATTCCTTCCAGTCTGTTATGCGAGATGTACCCAGTCTTTGGTTCCCACGTGACCGATTTGGAATCTGGAGTTCTATTATATAATGTTCGCTGGCAAGAGTTTCTGCGAGACAGCGCCATGAAAAATCTGTTATATTGCGCGTGAGCGTTAAGTCTGGTGAGGTGTCTCGGGAGACACTATTGCCAATTCTCGTGGGTGTATGAGGTTGGTTGCAGAGGGTTAGGCAACTTTGTTGGATTGCTTCCTGTAACAGGGTACCTTTGCGGGTGTTACGGGCGTAGCCCCAAGCCGTATGAGGCGCATTAAAGTCCCCTACTATTACCAGCTGATTTCCTTTGGCCCGTATGGTGGCTTCTCTTATCATGGAATTAATTCCCGGCATCTGCCCAGAGGGTGGACTGTAGATATTAAAAAGGTACAGGCTTGGCTGTTTCTTGGTGGACGGAAGGAGCTCCACGAATGCGTAATCTTCGGAAAACTAAAAAGCAGCCATTCAACAGCGTACTAAAGCAACGGTACAAGAAATACTGTACTGTAATTACTTCAATACAAAAGAAAGCAAAAAGAGATTACTATGAAAACCAAATTTCTGTCTGGCAGCAATGTCGGAAAGCAATGGCGATTGTTGAATGAGTTTATGCACAACACAAGTCGAAATCTTATAGAAGAAATAAATCATGACGGCAATACCCTTACCCAGCCTGTTGAAATAGCAAATGCTTTCAGCATTTTTTTTCTGCCCTACCGAGCTCAGCTGAGACTCGTGCCCGTCATTTTTCTTATTACCTATTACTCCCAGTGAAGTACGTTTCACAATTCTTAATCTTCAAAATACGAGTTCGGGCCTTGATAGGATACATGCAAGCTACATTGTCGACATCATTTCTGATACTTTTACGCATATCGTTAACCTTATATTTGAGACAGGCATTTTCCCAAAGGAACTGAAAAAAATAATAATAATAATACGCGTGTTTAAAAATGGTGACAACCTTGATTTCAAACTACCAACCCATCTCAATGTTTCCATTTTTCAGTAAAGTTGTAGAAAAATTATTCGAACAGCGATTGCCTAATTACCTCGAAAAAAAGAATATAGTAACTAAAAGGCAATTTGGTTTTCGAGATGGCTTATCAACCAAGCTTGCTCTAATGGCCTTAACTGACAAACTTGAAAAAGAAATTGACCAAAGAGAGAAAGAGAGAAGCAACTTTATTTAGTCGCCTGCAGAGCGACACCACCATTAAGTGGCGCCGCGACGCGGGCCCTTACGTCTTCTCAGCGGGTGGTCTTTACTCGACTACGCCGCGTGCTACTCCCGCGTTCGGTCGCCCTTGAGGGCAACGTCCCGGCGGTTTCGCTCGGCCTTTGTCTTTCAAGAGCCGCCAAGGCCTGCTGGACGGCCCAGGTTTGGATTTCTTGGTCATAGCACTTCGCCGCAGCCGCGAGCCGCGGCGGAATCGTTGTACTTGTCGACGCTTCGTTGGGGAACTTGGTGCAGTCCCATAGGATGTGCGTTAGGGTGGCTCTCTCCCGCTGGCACACGCGGCACACATCACTCGCATACACTTGCGGGTACACATATTTCATCAACACTGGGGTGGGTAAGGACCCAGTCTGCAGTTGTCTGAACAGCACCGCCTCCGCTCGGCTCAGCCCCGGATGCGGGGGTGGGAGAGCCCTTCGAGCCAAGCGGTGGAACTGTGTAAGTTCATTGAACGTCGTCATACGGTCCTTGGCGCTACACCACAGTGGACGGTCGGTTGCAGCGGCGCGGTTGGTTAGCGCTCGCGCCACTGCGTGTGCCGTCTCGTTGTGGTTGTCGTGCTTGGTCGACGCATCGTTGCCCGCGTGCGCCGGGAACCACTTTATTTTAACACACCTGCTCTCTCGTTGGAGGTCGGCCGAGCACAGAACGCGCACAGCCTCACCGCACACTTTGCCCTTGGCATAATTCCGCACGGCACTCCTGGAATCGCACAACACTGTCTGGCACCCGGGGTCGGCAATGGCCAGGGCTATGGCCACCTCCTCCGCCTGGCACGCCTGTCGGACCCGAACGCTCGCCGCCGTCCTCGTCGCGCCAGACGACGCCTCGATGACGGTAGCCACGAATGCCTCGCTGTCTTCCTGGTATTCGGCCGCGTCCACGAACCTGGCGTGCTCGTCCTTGGCGTACAAGTCGATGAGGGCCTTGGCCCTCGCCGCTCTTCTCTCCTTGTCAAACTCCGGATTCATGTTCCTCGGGATGAGATCTACCCGAATCCGGCGCCGGGTCTCGTCCGGGACAGGAGCGTCGCTGCTCGCCTTTGCCGCAGGCGTGAAGGCCAAGTCTTGTAGTATGCGCCTACCGGTCTCGGTCGTAGAGAGCCGCTCCAGCTGGGCGGATCGTTGCGCTTCAGCAATTTCCTCGATGGTATTGTGTACCCCCAGGCTCAGGAGCTTGTCGGTGCTTGTGCACTCGAACAGCCCGAGCGCCGCCTTGTACACTCGGCGTATCAGGGCGTTGATCTTATTCTTTTCGCACTGCATCCAATTGTGGAAGGCTGCAACGTAGGCGACGTGGCTGATTACGAAGGAATGCACAAGCCGAATCAAGCTCTCCTTCATCCCGGCCTTGCGGTTGGCGACCCGTCTGATGAGACGCACTGCGTTGGTGATCTTGGCTGTAAGGCGGGAAACGGTCTCGCCGTTGCCGCGACGCTTGTCTATAATCATACCGAGAACCCGTATCTTGTCGACCTCCGGGATCACCTGGCCGCTCCTCGTCACGATCTTTATCGCCTCGTAATCCCTGGGCTCACTCTTGTTTCGCCTTACGTATTTCGGTCGTAACACCAGCAGCTCCGACTTCCTCGGCGAGCAGATCAAGCCGGATCCGTTTAGCTGGTCTTCGATAGTGTCGACAGCCTCTTGCAGCGTGCTCTCGGTGTGACCATCGCTGCCTCCCGTAACCCACAGAGTGATGTCATCGGCGTAGATGGTGTGCCGGACCCCCTCGACTCGAGAGAGCCGCTCGGCAACCCCGATCATAACGAGGTTGAATAACAACGGCGAGATGACCGAGCCCTGGGGGGTCCCGACACTGCCGAGCCTCTTCTCTTGGAGTCGCATATCGCCGGCGCAGAGCTCTGTGGTCCGGCCTGTCAGAAAGTTCTTGATATAGTTATAGGTTCTTGCGCCCATGTTCAGCCTGGACATCTGGGCTAGGATCGCAGAGTGCTTCACTTTGTCGAAGGCGCTCTGCAGGTCCAGCCCCAGGATGGCTTTGTTGTGTTTCGTTAGGTTGCCGTCAATGCCCTCATTCTTCAACAGAATCATCGCGTTTTGAGTGCCGAGGCAACGCCGAAACCCGATGATTGTGGCGGGGTACAGTCCTGACTCCTCCAGGTAGTCCTGCCACCTACACATGAGGACGTGCTCCAACACCTTGCCCACGCAGGACGTGAGCGAGATGGGCCGGAGATTGTCCGTGTTCGGTGGCTTGCCCGGTTTGGGGATGAGGATAGTCTTGGCAGTCTTCCACTGCTGGGGAAGTGACCCCGCCCTCCAGCACTTGTTGTAGTAACCGGTGAGGTTCTCGATGGCCGCATCGCTGAGGTTCTTGAGCGCTCTGTTCGAGATGTGATCCGGGCCGGCCGCAGACTTGCTGTTCAGGTCATGCAGGGCCGCTCGCACCTCCTCGACGCTGATGTCGCGGTCGAGCTTATCGTTGGCTTGACCCGCGTACTCAGGATGCCTTTCCGTGGGTGTGACCGGGAGGTACTTGCTGTCGATGCGTCTGATTACTTCTGGTTTCCCGTGTTCCTTGACTGCTCTGTGAATGATCTTTGCGAGGTGGTCGCGTTGATGGGATTTTGTTTTGGTCTCGTCGAGCAGATGCCGCATCAAGTTCCAGGTCTTGCCGCAATGCATCTGCCCGTCCGCAGCGCTACAGATTTCATTCCACTCTTGCGTGCATAGCACGCGACAGTGGGCTTCGATGGCGCGATTCAGCTCCGCTACCTTCTTCCTCAGTCGCCGATTCAGCCGTTGTTTCTTCCACCTGTTTAGGATGGATTGTTTCGCCAAAGAAAAGTTCTAGGGTCTGTGTTCATCGACTTTACCAAAGCCTTTGACGCGATTACCCATAACATATACTCTACCGAAGCTTAAGTTGCTTCATATGGAATAATTGGGCCTCCACTGAAACTGATTCAACGCTATCTACTTAACCGTGAACAAATTTTTTATCTGATGTGCTGTCAGTACGTACCAAAATTATTAACATTAGGGTTCGTTCCATTATCGGGCCGATTTTATTCTCGTTATACATACATTAACGATCTACCGCACTGGCTTAGCCGGGAAATGGAATGCCTTCGGCATGCTGATGACACAATTTTTACGTACCATACAAGTACTGCAGCCATAACTGAAATTAAACTCCAACCTCCTAAACCTTAACTTGTGGTGCCAAAAAAATCATTAAAAAATTAATCCGGTGACAACTCAATTTATGATATTTGGCTCGAGGGTCCAGCACACTGATAGTATTACTATTATGATCAACTCGCACCCCATAACAAGTACTGCTCAGAGCTCCTTCCTTGGTATTCAACTAGACAGGCATCTCAAATTTAATTTACATACTTCATCCTTATTAAAAAACAGCCTTTGGAATTCGTGTACTAGTGAAAGCTCGGCGTTATTTCAGCTTGACCCCGTTAATTTCTCTTTCTAATGCTTTCATCCATCTTAGGGGAGCACTTACCAGTATCACCTTCCGTGACTGCAGCATATTCAAGACCAAGCCGTCTAAATAATCACCTTTATAAGATACATGCATTTAACCCCTCTTTTGCGATAACCCAACCTTAATTCTCACAATCAGTGAGCTCGTTTTGTACAACTTTGGAATTACCACTCAACTTGCTCAGCCACTCTCACCTTTTTAATATAATAGGACGAACAAGTCTTATCAACAACAACAACACGAGTTTGGAAATGCTAAATAATTTCTTGCTTCCTCCAGTCCGCAAGAACTACGGAAAACAGTCGGTTGAATTCAACATCAGAATGTGGAACAACCTGCCCGTCGCTTTGAAAAGTCGAAAGCCATTACCATCTTTTAAGAGATCACGCGTTAAAGGGACACTGAACTGAATTTGTCAAGCTCCCGGTTTTGCTTGCACTGCGTAGACTGGCTCAAATTACCACATTTTTTATCGTTTATCCGGTTGATAAGTCGGTAATTATTTTATAAAGCGGAAAAGAAGAAAAACTACCATGCGCGGTCTGTGGCGGCCATGGAGGAAAAAAAAGCTTAGGAGAGGCCCCCAGCTATCCCCGCGCATTGGCAAAAGTGTGGAGGAAGTCACGTGTTTTCGGCGGCCATTGGAAGTCGCGTTAGCAACGGCGTCCTAGCAACGGCCCGCCCGCCGTCCGCTAGTAATGGAGGAAAGGCAGCGCCTGCCTTGTCATCCGATTGCGAAGATTGCTGCTTCGCTTTGCTCCGCTGTGGTCTTGCGGAACTCGAAAAGGATGCTGCGAGTTGCGACAGCTGCGCCGATGTGAATATGTCATTTAATTTCTACTTGCAAGTGCACCTTGTACCGCGTCAAGCTTTTGCTCCGGTCGCGATCACCACGCGCCTATTGAAGTGCAGATATCGTGAACGCGCCGTCCCGTCGTACGCGCGGACACCCGTCAAGTAGATTTTCGGGAAGTGATACACGGTGTGCAGTGCGTAGGCGACTTGCAACCGAACGATTCGCAACAGAATTTTTAAGTGCTGCACTTTATAAGCGACCCCGAACCTTCCGCCGTCCGCATAGCAACAGCTGCGGGTGCGCGCGCTTTTCGTCTTCCTTAGCAACGGGGGGAGATGGGCGCGCGCTGCCTGGCCGCTGACATGGCACATACCCACGTGGGAGATTGGCCAGGAATAAGTGCGAATGCACTTCTTAAGCGAGCCTGAATCGTCGCGCTCGCATAGCGCCTCCTCTCCCCCCTCGCCTACTCTCCTAAAACCCCTTTACTACTCTCCAGCTCGCAACACCCTCTCTCGGCGCGCCAGCCAGGCCACTACACTATATAAAAAAAAAACAGCATCCGGCGCCAGGTTTCGATCTGCGGACTCTGCGGCCGCAGCGCGACGCTCTACCGACTAAGCCACGCACGCGACGTTGATATCAGTGTTAGTAACGCGCCTTATATCTTTAACGCATTCAAACTACGTCGTCAGCGGCGTGCGTTGGCGACTCAGCGGCGTTATAGCGGCTTGATAACTGCGTGGTGTACACGTGATACTACAAACCCGCTAGTTCTGCATTCTCTCACGTGACTGCGCCTCCTCTCCCTTCACTCCGGTCGGCGCTTCGCAGCTGCGGTGCGCTCCTCCTCTCGAACATACACGTTAATTCACCAAGATTTCCGCAGCGGGACAAACGAGGCGTGTTAAGCCGAACGTGATCACGAGGCTAACGGGCAAAATGCCACCGAACTTCAACAAACTCCCCCTCATAGCATCACCCCGTGCTTCGCACTTCCTCATACTCCCCTTCGGGGAAATGCGGGGGAATTTTTTGGTTATCGCCGCTGCATGTTGTTTGCTAGGCCGGCGATGCGCGGCAGTGCCTTTGCAAAATTGTTACAAGGTAGATTCCCGGTTGATATAATTCCATCGTCCTATTACCTTGGTAGGTGTCCGTCTGTTGACTGGAAGAGTGTTGGATCTGGATCTGTATCTTTTTTGTGGTCTCGCTCTGGATTTCGCTTTTCAACGCTTCAGACTGCGAGGTTATATAGTGCATGAACGTTTTCAGCTCATATCATCTTGAATTTATTGACACTGAGACAAGTTGAAACTTTGCAAAAAAACGTTTATTGACACCACTCACCCTCTCTCTCTGTCTTTTTTTTTTTTGCTCAATAAAACGTTTTGCTTACTCCTCCTCCTCCTCCTCCTTCGCAAAAAAATCTATCGAAGGCACGCGAAGAACGGTGAAAACACTCCACAATTTTTTGGCTTGAAATCTGCATGAAGTGCTGCTTACCTATATATATAGAACGGCCGTTTAATTGACTAGTCATCTCTGGGATTGCCAGTGAAACTGCAACGCAAACTTGGGCACTTTCCAGTCCGGTAGCCGCACGGCGTTCGCCCACTGTTTCCGGCGTTCTCCATCGCTTGGGAACCTATACGCCTCGAGATTCGCGATCGCTGCGCCGCCTGCCGCCGCTTCTCCGCGGCGTAAGCGGGATTAGCGCAGCGTGGCTGATAGGTGGTCATGCAGTGTTTTGGTTCTCTTTCGCTTCTCTTTGCCTTTCCGCGCACTAAACAACTTGTTATGGTGACGTCTGTAAGCTAACTGCATGTTTAGGGCACTTAAAAAAAACAGCTGCGTCTTGGTAGAGCGCTCTAACGCCAACAAGAGCTACCCGGGGAGGCGGTTCTGCGCGCGTCTTGGCCGCTCTTGCGGGCGCCGGCGACGGCAGCAGCATATCACCGCTGTCACCTTCGAACACGTCAGCACAAGTGAATTCTATTTATTGTCGCCTCGTTTAGTCCTGATATTGGCACTGTAAGAGGTTGGTTCGTTTTGCAGCGCAGACAACAAATGCGGCTTTGCTTCGAATATGTACGTCGAAGAAAAATGTGTTTCGGGGATGTGATAACCCAACAGCTGACAAAAACTTGTGCCTTTTATGGGAATATAAGCCACGCGAAAATGTTAAGTACACTCAAAGGCTGTGCCCACTCATGCCTTATAGTAAGAACAAAGGTATATGTTAATGAAACCACGGGAAAATGAATGGTCGGCAAGTCAGGAATAAATATAATAGTCGTACGGGAATAAAAAAAAAACCGAGTGCAGCTTCTGAAATGCTAAAGACGTTTGTTTGAGCAAGGTAGTATTCACCAGACCAACTAGATGCGAAATGCACTGATATTTCGCTAGATATAGGGGGGGGGGGGGTGAGGAGGAGGACGCTCAACTATCCTTGTTTATAAATGCGGAGCGAAATCAACGACTGAACGTTTTAGTAATCACACACACAAGCTGCGTGTTCGCTTTTCGTTTGTTTTTTTGCCTTCAACGAACGGCTGATCACTCTGCGAACGCATTTTTTGAAGAATACAGGGTAGGCAGTTCACAAGCGATACGAGGTGTCGTTGGAAGAGTTGATTGATTGATTGCAGGTTTTAACGCGCTGACGCAACGGAGACGATGAGGCACGCCGTAGTGGAGGGCTCCTGATTAATTTTGACCACCTGGAGGTCCTTAACGTGCGCCGAAATCTCGTACACACGGGCTCGTTGGAAGAGTGTCGTATCTGATAAGGGTCTCTGATTTCGATTTATGCTAGATTCTGCAGTCTCCCTGTGTCATATGACGATGTTTCGAAGAGTTTGGTCACTGGCGCGGATTACAGTATAAGCCCATCTTCGCGCTTCTCGTGGAGGATAAATGTAACAGATGAATCTTTGCGAGCGCTCACATCGGGACAAGACGACCCATCATTAAATTTGTCGTCGTGTGATGACTCCGGGGTGTAATTTTGCATTATCCACCGTACTTCTTTGGTACAATGTTTGTGAAATTTATGCCGCATTGGCTTGTTCATGGTACTGATCAATATCATATGTGATAGTGGCAGGCGTAACTTACGTGCTGTCAGGTATGAGTGCTCCGCTGGATTTTGTAAGTGCACAAAGTCGATTACATCATAGTGTGTATACGGCCGCATACGGAGACACTGCCACTAAATTTCAGGGCAGCGGAATTGCAATCAGCTGCATGCAAATGCTGGCTTCGGGACGCCGGCCTGTGACACACGCCCGGCGCTCATATAGATCTCACTAAGATCGCGTCATAAACGTTTATACTCTCGTGAACACACCACGCTTGCAAACAGAGTGCCTGCTCCACGTTATTCGGTATTTCGAACGCGGACAAACGGTAAATCGCTGTTTTGAACGAGCCAAAAAGTAACGGCGACAGGGCGGAACGGGCCGGGGACTCCCGAGCCTGCTTTCGAAACGGGCCGCTAGGGGGATTTCAGTGGCGCCCCTACAGGCCACCTGACGTTCAGGAACGGTGGACGAGCCCTACTGCGCATGCGCCAACTAGACATCAAAAAACAAAGAAAGCGACTTTTTTTTTTTTGCCGGACGTGACGTCATGATTTAAAAAAAATGGCGGCTGTTGTACAGTTATTTTGCTGCGATCTTCTCGCCGTAATTTTTGTCTGCTGTTGCTGCGGTGCATAGGTGTTCGGCTTGAGGTTGTGATAAGGGCGCTCTCGAAGAACTTCTGGAGAGCACTCACGGTGGCGTGCAGCGTGTGATTGAGACACTGAGTGTGTGCGGCCGCCTTATTTGCGCGTAGTGCGTTACGACGGTGAACACGGGCGTCCTGCATCAGTTGTGCTGGTTGTGCCGCCTCGATTTGCGAGAGTGATGAGTGCGCTCGCGACAAGCTTCTGCGCTGCATTTCATTAGAGCACCGTGTTGAGGCCGCTGGTCGTTTCGTCTCCGACGTGCGAGTGAGCGTATGCCTTCAAACGGCGGTGCTATCATGGCCAGCCGCGAACGATCGTTCGCACGAAACTCTTGTCGCTCACCACACGGTCATTGACTAAGAAATATCAAGACAAGACTATTGCGACCGGCCAGCCGCGAACGATCGTTCGCACGAAACTCTTGTCGCTCACCACACGGTCGTTGACTAAGAAATAAGACAAGACTATTGCGACCTACGAAGGTGATTCCTGCGCGTCGCTTTGGTTCGTCGAATCCCGTGTCTTGTAATCTCTCCGGGACATTATATTCAGGAGGTCATGGTCCTGCTGCATATTCTTGTTAAATCATTGCAGAGGACTCTTGGCGCGCAGAAATGAAAAGTTTGTAATTATCCACGTTAGCTTCGTTGATCTCCAGACGGTTGCTTTCCTGACGAGCGTATTGATGCGTATATCGCAGTATGGGAGCTGTACAAATGTGTTGACGGATGTGGAGGGGCACACTTTGTAGCTGTTCTTGGGGCGCTGGATATACGAGGAGTTCAAGGGTGTCTCGTCTGGTAGGTGGTTGAGGCGGGAGGTTTGGGAGTGATGGTAACCTTCGTGCAGTTTATCTAAGGTATTATGTACTTCCAGTTCGACCAACTTCGACCAGTTCGAGAGGGCACTGTTCGGTCTGTGAAAATATTTATTTCGCCCACCACCATATTTGGTGCCCGTTTGTGCTTCTGCTATCAGCCTTCGTCGTGTTCTGCTTGATCCTACACAATGACAAAGTTTGATAACCGTAGCGGGACCCCGCACGACATGCGGCAGTGGGCCAAATTAACATTCTCAAATGCAATTTCCATAACACTGTTGGACACGAATTCTTGTAACTTTGTTCCTCCTGTGGCTACACAGCCCGTTACCATGATGCACAGCATGCACTAAAAGTCACGTGCTTTGTTGTTCCTATTTCAATGTATCTTAATGGTAGATAGGGCAGACAAGGCCCCAACAGGCGGTGGTGGGACCATGCCGCATTGCTGACGACTGGAACAGAAACCGATTTGGTGCTCCACTCCAAGACTCAATGCACGCCAAGTGGCTGCATGCCAGAATTTGATACGAGAGTGCTGAAGTTGTATGGCACAAAACAGGAACGAGAAATCTTTGAGGCCTATGTGATAAATGTGGGAGACAGATGCACTATAGAATACTGAATAATTAGTGTGGAGTGTGCAGCAGCTGTGATTGCTTTTTACATGTGGTGTTAAACCAGTGTCATATGAGGGTTTTGTTTACTTTGTAATCACTCTCAGAGGGAAATGAAGCTTCGTTGATGAAGCTCATTCCTGTCTCTAGCCTTTCCTTGAGTCATGCCTGACATTTGACCAAAATTGCCACGATGAAGTCTCAACTAGCTTGCGTAGCCACCTTTATTCAGTTCACTGTTTTGATGCATATTTAAGCACAAAACCCTGGGACGTCTGCCGTTAATCACTCATAAGAAACCCTTGATGCCCGCCACACTCACCACTACCACTTCCACAGCTTTGCAAAAAACAGATGCAAGCACAGCCATGACAGATTCCACCGTGATTCCCAGTAAGCATGTCCCTTTATCAAGAAGGATGCATCACACCTCAAATACACTACGACGCATACAAAAGCTAGTGATCATCTATTTCATCTGGACATCACGCCTTTCTACAAGGAATGAGGCGGCACGCACTGCTGCCCTCAAATTTACTAGCCACGGGTTCGTAGAAAGCAGAAAAGACCTGCCAGATTCCCTCACCAACCTCTAAGTCCAAAGCCGTTGTACAGATGTCTACAAACCCACACATACTACAACACAACATATTACCCAACACAGGCCCCTACGAATGCCCACCCTGTAAAGGAAGGAAGGAGAGAGAGGGAGAGAGAACAAACACTTGTTTCTAAGTCCAGGTCCTAATTTGAAAGCTCAATTTACCGGATCCACGTAGTACTCCTGAATGCCTGGTCCTAATTTGAAAGTTCAATTCACCGGATCCACGTAGTACTCCAGAATGTCCGTGCGGATCCGGTGCACGTGTTTGTAGAGAGCTTCCTGGGCAGCCTGGATGTTCACTGTCGGCGGGGAAGACAGCCAGAGCTCCCAGGAAGTGATGAAAGTGAGGGATTGGGTAAGAGATGGTGGGGTGAAGTCCCGATTAGAATGAGGGATGGATGGGTAGGAAGGACACGTGGGGCAGGAAGGATGGCCAGGGCGCCGATAGATGCGGTGAAGAATGTGATGGGAGGGGAGTGAAGAGGTTTGAGCCTGTCGAATGAGGCACGCAGCCTCATGAGTTAGACGGGAACTGGGGGGTGGGTACAGGGTGCGTGATAGGCGTTGGGCGTGTAATTGGTAATGGCGGGAAGCGTGGTGTTGAGTTCGAACCGTCGGCGGGTGGTACAAGGTTGGCCAGGACATGGGCGAACCCGGGAAAGGTACTCGGGTGAGCGCATCTACTAAGGCGTTTCCGCACATGCCAGGAACCCAAACCAGTGTGAAGCGTGGCCGAGGATTCGATTCAAGTCTCGGAGTGACGAAATCAGTGGTGTGTGGGTGGGTCTCGTGGTTAGCGAAATTACGAAGGGCGGACTGACAGTCGGAGAAGATATATACTGGCGTGGTGGTAGGAACATTAAGAGTAGCGTGCTCTATTGCAAGGGCAATGGCGTATGCTTCGAGGGAGGTCGAATCCGGTGGAAAAAGAAAGGAAAGCATAGCAGTGTCTAAAGAAGGAAGTAGGAGAAATGAAGCCATGCCCGTTGAGCTTGAGGGGATGTAGGAGATAGTACAGGGAAGACAGAGAGGTTAACCATCCAATCAACTGCACCCAATGCTTATCAGTGATTTCAAATAAATGCATTACACTTGCATAATGAACACCTTATGGTATTTTTAACTTTCATTCATGAAATTATTTGTATAAACTTATTGTACACTTACACTGAAGTGACCAGGCAGTATATTTGAAGGTGTGTGAACATTCGCAACTTAGAATACTGTGTGAGTACTTTTTGATATTCGATTTGCAGCTCTGTTTCAAATATTTGAAATTTACAAATAGTAGAGGAACGAATGTTTGCTCTATCTGAAAACTTGCAAACTTTGAAGCTTCACTACATGATAAGACCTTGCGGGTTGGTTTTTCTGCATGACACTGAAGCCGTGCCAAAAGCCTAATGCAGAAGCCTTGCACCAAGCAAATGTTTGCTAACTGTGGTGTATGTTAGGTCAAGTGCAGCACTAAATAGGTTTCCTATAAATATAATAGCAGAAGTGAGAAATAAAACGTTATTGCTGGTTTGTTGGTGAGGTCCCACCGGCAACTAGCATGCCCAGCCTCCTTTCAATCATTGAGGAGAGCGGGGGGACTGCTGCCTATCATATTAAATATACCTAATATGCTTACTGTGTTCACAGTATTTTGAGGAACCCATATTTCTTTATGGCAATGTATGCAAAATTCTTGTTGCACTGGTTTGCATGTGTATGTTTTATTTTCTCTGCTACATTAAATTTTTTGTATGTCAAGCGCAAGTGCTTGAACAGAGATGTGTCTAGTTGTGACTGCCTAAGCTGTCTTTTTTGGTGTAGTTATGTTTTATACACTCTAGAAACACCAAAACAAAGATAGTGTGGTTTGAAAATATTCAATTCGCAGCCAGCTGTTACTATTCCTATTCAAAAATATTTTATTGAATTCACAGCCAAGTTTAACTTGTATTCAATTCACAGATGCCAAGTTGGTAATCACACACCTTTAAATATATATACAAAAGGTAAGTTGTTATTTGTAGTGACAAAAAACACTCAGCTGCAGTGGCGTCGCTAAGGGCGGGCCGGGGGTCCCTGGGCCCCGGGTACCAGCCCCTCGATAAAGGGGGGGGGGTTGCCACTTGGGCCCTTACAATGTGTAATGCTGACGTCAAAAACTGGAAGACAACTGTAACGAGACCACAGCTTTGGCCTGTTCAATTTACGTCCCCACCAGTCTATTCAAATTTGTTTCCTGGTACAATGCAAGAAAGCGAGGAGAATTTTGGCATCCAGAAATGTCGCGGTAGTCGAGGATGGGTGCGGCTTGAGGAGTTAATTGGCTGCAGGGTGAGCGGAGGCGAACAAGGAACGATTCCTAGAGAGGGGGTGCGTCGGTATATGACTGTGACGCTCGGAGGGGTGTAGCGAGCGAGCTTGCTTTTCAATGGGACGACAGGGGCCTAGCAAAGCCCCTTCATTACGTCCAGGACCACTGTTGGGGCGGCGGACAAGATCAGTAGGGGGGAGCAGTGAAGGGGGAGGCATCCAAGCCTACGAGACTTTGGTCATGTGTCCTCGGCGGTTATTTATGTGGCTGTTTTTACGCACATGAGATGTTGTGTACGGGTCATGGTGAATGTTTAGCATTTTCTGTAGTCTTCGCAGTGACGCATGGGAGACCGTGTACCCTGGTCCGGTTGTCATATTTTCAGAAAAAAACCAAGGTGAAAATGACCTGAAAAAATAAATATGGGGAAGACTGAATCTTGAGGAAGCGGGGACTGATAATTAAAACGAAATGAAAGTAAGTGTGAAACATGCAATGAAGGTTGGTGCAGGGGAGCTAACTGTACAAATTAAGCCTGTGTTGGGAGGAGGGGCGCAAGTGGAAGAGGAGGTCAGGAGGTGGGGGCTTTCAAGAGGAGGTGGGAGCTCGGGTGTCCAACATTAGGCGAGACAAATGGGTTGTCGCGATTTCCCCTTGGTTGCACCCGATTCCTTCAGTGCTTGCACTAACCAACCAATTCGCGATTTAAGCAATTGCGAAGGATCTGATATCGGGTGTTGATAGCTCATATTTTTTATGTCGTTGACTTTCCTTCATCGTGCCAAGCGACACAGCCAGCACATGGCAATTGTACAAAGATGGCATTATATGGAAGGGGCGTATCCCATGCGGCCCCGTGTAATTAAACTAATAGAACAACGGACGAGTAGCTTGTCGAACAAATTATGCAAGAAATAGAACAGTTATGTAGGCATTTATTTTATTTACCTAACTTTTAATCAGGTCAATCTACGTTTTTTTATTTCATTCCCCTGTAAGTTAAGAGCAATATAAATGAGCATCTGCGTTGCGAACATAAATAAAGCGGATAGCCGTGTGTTCATCTTTCCATTTTATCATGGCTTTCGTGTGGCTGTCCCAAGGAGTTTTAAGTGAAGAAATATTTGAAGCGGATGACCTAAATATTTTGCTCTGGTAGGTTCATCTTTCAAGGTGGAGGGTGAGAAAAAAAAGAACAGGACAACGAAATTAAGTGCATAACAAAAAGATAAACACCAGGTACGTCACCCACTTTCTATCATTAGGCACTCGATCCGCTGAGTGCTCCCGTCCCGAAATATGGTCGGGAGACCCCACGATAATTGAGGTGGGAGTGAGGAGCAGTTTCTGTGTTAGTGAAAGCATTCTGCTGAGTGCTTTGTGTACATTACTAGAAAAAAAATGTTGAAGACTGTGCGGTGAAGGACAGGACGCCCGGTGTCGTATGCAAGATTTTTGAGCTGAGTGCCCCTATGCATTGGGCAGGAAAAATCTACTGGAACGACTCCGGCAGCACAACGACGACGTCCGGCTGCAAAACATCAGACCACAAAAGAGACTTCGGTGAAACGCTCCAGAAGCGTGACCAACTGGAGGAAAAGATGCAAAGAACATAAATCCTTCCCTCCGAACCCTCCCACTTATGTACATGCGGGCACCGCGCTCCACAGCGAGGCGCTTTGTGAGTGACCGGCGCTACAACGCGACCCCAGTCACCCCTGAAGGAAGAGGAAATCGAGATGGGTCCCAAACGTCTTGTTCTTGGTTATTACTTTTGGTTGGAGAGGGCGATATTATTTCCTCAGCTACTGGGAAAAGGTTGTTTCATCTAGGATATGTCTTGGACTAGTTGACTGTACGATGACGTCAATGAAATCGTTGTCACCAACACATCGGGATAGGCGTGACCGAACGGTTGTGAGCCAGCGTGTGGCGCTGATACACTCGGGCCCGTACGAATCTGATATTTTACTCAAGGGTTCTTTCTTTATCGCTTCGTAACCTTCTTCGATTCAGATTTCCTCCATTGGCTGGTGGCTGCTTCACTGGTAAGCCCGAACCTCACATTTTATACTTTATACTGTGTTCGTTTTCCCAAGACGCCAATGTCAATTAACTTGTTGGCAAATGTGTGGTGGAATCTTTTTACAATGTACGAAAGGAAACGACAACACTGTCGCAGACAAACATCCACACGACTAGCCGTGCACTAGCCGCTTAGACGACTCGTGTACGGCCAGTCGTCTCTTTCAACGCTAAATGTTCCCTTTCTATCTGCTTCCATTCTCAGTAATCACATAACCATAGAAATAAAGAGACCCGACAACGTATCTATTTCAAACGTACTGAAATTCTCACTTAGAGAAATTTCCAGCAGTTGCATGCTGCCACAGAGGCTGCCTTTAGTGACAAACGGGCAGGCGCAGGCGGTTTTTCTGAATCTATGGGGCGGCCGTTTCTTTCACATTTTATACCACTTTTCCTGCACAATACTTGAAAATAGCTTTTTTTTAAGTCCGGCTGTAGTTTATTAGCTGGGACAACTTCTATTTCTCCCCCAGCCTTCTTTCAGCAGGCTCCGCCTGTGGTCCTTCAAGCATAATTTGTTCAAGGTGTGTTCCTAGACACAGGAAAATTGATGCGAATGAAGCGACTATTTGTCTTGCATGTGTTGCCTTTAAACAGCCCTCTATCATTGCTGGCCACCCTCCTCCAGGCCCGCGGGACGTCTGCATGATTTAGTCGGCACAGCGGGCTGCAAAGCTTTCCGAAAGCCCGTGGCGACCACCTTATAGTGTCGTTTTCTGACAAGGCCCGAGACTCTGTCACACCTCCATTGCTCTTGCAGGCATCCATTCGCTTGGTATCGACTGTAGATGTGGTACTCTCACACTGCCGCATATCAGCCTTCACTTTTACCCTACCCTACTTTGGTTTGGTGCATTACACCCTGTGCTGCCGCAAGTAGCTCTTGGCCACTCCTTTTTCGGCTGCTAATGGTGTTTTCAATGCTCACGAGTGACACACCATGATGCTCCTTACTGTTAGGATTTTTATCGATGCCTAATTCACTGAAAAGGTCGGTGTTGTGTATCAAGATCTGCACCAGAGTCGTCGTCTGGGGTTCTCTAAACCAAGCTCGTGTAGCTATTATTGCCTAAATAACACACGGCTTCTTATCTTGCTGCTTACTTTTCTAATATATTGCCAGTTCATTATAAATTACTACAGATCAAGTATCCTGTGGCTTCATTTCGCATCGCATGTCGCATATTATGCATGCTTGCATTGACGTTTCGAAGCCCATGCATTCAGTAGCTGTAAAAAGTTTTGTTTACATTGGTATCCAAATGAAAGACACAAAATTTGTCGAGACCAATCGCTCTTGTCGCGCGATGAGGGCAATGCCAAGTGACAAGAGTGACAGAAATCGCTTTTGGTAACTCCAGTCCCAAGTGTGAACCAGCCTTCATATGGTAACAATAGAAGACATTAATATTATCAATAATAACAATAACACTAGTTTTATTATTAATAATTGTTTTGTATATGTGAGGGGGAGACAAATTTTCTGGGCCCCGGGTGCAAGTTTACCGAGCAACGCCACTGCTCAGCTGCCATTGCCACACTTCTGGAGAGAGAAAACTGACAAGCAAAACCTCATCCCTGACTAATTTCAGTTTTACGTTGTAGTGGTACTTTTGTGCTGTTCGACAAGCAATAACTTATTTGCGGTAAGATTGCTGCAGACAAGTCCTCAGTCACGCTAAACACAGAAGAAATGAACTTGAAAGCATTGCACATCATAAGATCTGTTCCTAAAAGTACCAACTGAAGTACAATATTGTTCTTCGGCATGTGACAGCACACATCAAGGACATATTGAGGAACTGTCCAGCAGATCTGTTGAATGCATGGCATTATACCAGCTTGAACGTGCCATACAAGGGATAATTTTAAAAACGGTAACTTGAGAGGGCCCACGAAAAAAAAAATGCTTGGCACCAGGGCTAAGTGCAACTAGTTAATATTTTCTCATTCACTACTTGAAGCCTGGATGTGTATTATTAAGGCTTGGTTCCTACAGCTGGTAACAACAAAAAAAAAACCTTTGTCCTGTGTGCAGCCCCACCTCCCACCGGGCTGCATGCCCTATTATCAGCTGGCTTAAGGTTTCAGACCAATAAAATGATTAGCAGACAGATTATGGTAGTTACTACACCTTCGCAAAGGCGAACATTACCTGCCTGCCTCACGACTCCGAACACACAATTATACCTTTGCACAGGTTAACTCCGTTGTACTGGGACAAAAACACACCCCTGTGGTCTACGTAGAAGTGGTCTACGTTTGCAGTGGCTAGCTTGGTTACGATGGGAGTGGTCATGCGCCATCCCAGTGCTCTCGTTTGACCGGCGTTGCTGCCTCTCGCCACGGCACGTAGGCGGCGAAACGCCCAGCGGCCTCAACACAGCACTCTAATAAAACACAGTGCAGAAGTTCGACGGGAACACACTCATCACTGTCGTAAATCGAGGCGGCAGAACTGATGCAGAGCGCCCGTGGTCACCGTCGCAACGTTCTACGCGAAAATTAGGCAGTCGCACACACTCAGCGTCCCGATCACACGCTCCACACCACCGTAAGTGCTCTTCAGAAGTTCTTCGAGAGCGCCTTCATCACAATCGTAAGCCAAACACCTATGCACCGCTGCAACGCCAGGCAAAATCACGACGAGAAGAGCGCAGCCAGATGACCGCGCAACAGCTGCCATTTTTCTTAAACCATGACGTCACATCCGGCAAAAAAAAAAAAAGTCGCTTTCTTTGTTTTTTGATGTCTAGTTGGCGCATGCGCAGTAGTGCTCGTCCACCGTTCCTGAACGTCAGGTCTACAGGCCGCGCTCGAGATTGCAAACAAAGGATGAATGCACACCAATGTACAGCAATACTATTCAGCGGAATGATGCACTCACCGGTGAAAAGTGACGCCCAATTCCTTGGGTACCGATCGCGACTTGCAGCCTGGCACCGAGCATTGCGGCATTGTTAGAACGAGCCGCTTCGCAAAACTGCTGCGGCCACACTGAAGGCCGTGTAACCGCGCGTTTAGGTTCACCGTCACGCTCTGCAAAACGGCCTTCTACCTGCCTATCAGCTGATTTCCGCCCGCTCGGCGCTGGCAGATGCAGACAAGAGAGGCGATACAGGAGGGAGGAGGCGGAGAAGGTGCACTGAGAGAGAGGGAAAAAGAGTCCGCCATTCGACTTACAGAAATGGCGTTTCCGGCTGCCCTGGGTGTGACGTCAGGGTCTCTCCTAAGCTTTTTTTTCCTCCATGGTGGCGGCCGCCGGGAGCAACGTTTGTGGTCGGTAGGAGGTGGCACCGTGATTGGACTAAGGTCCCTAAAATAACTAAGGTAGCGCCAACTGCTCCCTCCTTCTCCGCCGCTCTCCTCTTTTTTCTCTCCCCTCACCCGCGGCGATGCGGTCCGCGGGGCCGCCATCTTTGTTGGCTTCCTCAGAGCAGACGCCCTCGCAACGCTTCGGGCCGCTCGCTGCGGTTTTTCGTGCAGTTTGCTCTTGTTTTCGCGCCGCAATCGCTCTTTGGTAGCATTAATAGTATTTCTAGAGCCCCGTTTTACCAACACGCATTAAGTGAGACTGTTTTGTTGTATATTTTTGTCTAGAAGGGGATATTTGCGGGGTGGATGCCGCGGGCGGATACGGACAGCGCGGTGTTTGTTTACGCGTGCGGCATGCTCAGGATAGTTCGTGAACGCGAAAGGATCGAACGTGGACGTTTCAAACTGCTCTGCTACAAATTTCTAAAGCCCCATATTACCAACATGCCCTAAGTGAGGCTGTTTTGTTGTATATTTTTTGTGTAGAAGGGGATATTTGCGGGATGGATGCCGCTGGCGCAAACGGACAGCGCGGTGTTTGTTTACGTGTGCGGCATGCTCAGGATAGTTCGTGAACGCGAAAGGATCGAACGTGGACGTTTCAAATTGCTCTGTTACAGTAATTCCGTTCTTGCATTTGCGTGATTAAGTTGTGGTCGTGCAAGCGCTGCACAGAGGGCTCGCGCATGGTTCGCGGTGACCTTGGTTCGTGGCAGTTCGAGCGCTGCGCTGGCTTTTTTGCGTTCGCGTTTTAAGTGCGAATCACTTTATAAGCGACCCCAAACCATCCACCGCCGGCGGCGGCGGCGGCGGCGGCGTCCGCAGTGCTCCTCTATATTTAAAAAAGAAACAGCATCCGGCGCCAGGTTTCGATCCGAGGACTTTGCGGCCGCAGCGCGACGCTCTACCGACCCAACGTTACTAGATTATTTTCAGTTGTAAAACTGGGCGGCGCTGCCCGGAACCACCACCGATCCTTCTCTCTGTGGCGCTGCAGTCGCAACCGGCTCGGTCATGGAGGAAAAAAAAGCTTTTCTTTCCTCCATGGGCTCGGTAGACGGGGCGCTCGCAGGCGGTTTCCCTTCGCGTTCGGCGCTCGGCGCATACTTTTCTCGTGCGTGCGCGGGCGCGTGGGTGGGCGCACACATCTGGTAATTATTTACATTCTCGGAAGCAAATAGCTACAATAAACAGCAGACACAATGACATTTTTTTCGCCCCTTGTGTGGTTCTTCCGGGTCCTTTTTTTGCCAAAGAGCAGTACTCGCAGTAGCCGGCGCATTCAGTGCCCCGGTCTCCGGCGTTTCTTGTTCGCGCGGTCGTTCTCCGTAGTGTTGAATGCGCAATGCCGTTCGAGTGGGACATTTAGTGATTTGCCAGCGACTGTATTCCATTGATGTGGGCCTCTGCTTGTGAGGCTGAGGCAGACAATGCCGACCTGCTTCGTTCCCGGGTGTACCAGCAGCAACAATTAAGAGCAACACGGACAGGCACTTCTTCTCGGCTCCTAAAGATGCGACGCTTCGCTCGCTATGGCATAATGGCCATCCCGCGTGCGGATAAGGAGCTTTCGACAAAGTCCAAAGTGTGTGACTGCCATTTTCACGCACAGGACATCGACAAATGGTACGTACACAAATTGACGTTCACTCTGAGGAATTCTCTGCGCGCGTCACCAAATCGTATTTGGTGGCGCGCATGCATTTATATTCCAGATTCCTTCAGTGAGAACGTCCCTTTAATGTGCAGGTTAAGTCGGCGCGCAAACGTGCTAAGCTACTGTAAGCACGCTGGCAAAGTTGGAGTTTGTTGTAAATGAAAAAAAAAAAAAATCTTGCATACATGTATCTATTCATTACTTTTTTCTGTTAACATGCTTTGGTATTTTGTAGCCATATTCACCGTAAGCAAAAAAGATGTGGAGTTGATTTCTAAATAGAAATGCTTGCATGTTTCTATTCAACATTACTTACTTTAATTGTTTCTCTTAACGTGGTATTGTAGCCATGTTCACCTTAAGCAAAAAAGATGTGGAGTTGATTGTAAATAATAATAAAAAAAACGTTCGATATATTTTTCTGCTTTGTGTCTGCCGTAAAGTGTGTACTGTGAAAACCATGAATTGCTGAAAAGAACTTTATGCTTAGTCTTTTGTAAGCTGGTTTAACTTGTAAGCTGGTTTAACTTCGTCAGTTAATTGACTAATTTAACATAACATAACTAATTTAATTTAACTAATTGGCTGGTTTAACATGTAAGCTGGTTTAACTTCGTCAGTTAATTGACTAAATAATTATTTCAGTTAGAGATATTTCGCCTTTTAATTGCAGAAATGTCGACTAATTCTTAGTGACGTTTGGTAAAGCTAACTGTTGTCAGGGCAAAACATGGAAAAGATACTATTCTAAAAAGAACGTCGAAAAAATTAGGAAGTTTCGTCTTCGAGTGGCCTGAATTACTAGAGCCACTAAGTGACGTAGCTCCAATGCTGACCTTGCTTCTTTGGCTGGAAACAAAATGAGCGGTTTCATGATTTTTTATAAAATTCGGAAGAGTCAATCAAACGAAGCTTTAACGGAGGCTTATTCTATGCTACCAGCTCGCTGCAGACCGTTCACGCTCGTGGTTGACTGCCAGCGAGCAGCCGACGCAAGCAAGCGCAAACTACGATGCGCTTCGGCTGACCTGTTGAAGAAAGCAATTAACGAACGGCTTTTACGCCCCACATTAGCGATCCTGAGCAGCTACTGGAAAGTACTCTGGTCTAGATGTAGTCTGGACGCGGACAACTTGGCGGGTAGCGGGTAGTCTTTAATATTATCGCGCGCTAACGTCATGAGAAGGCCGAAGAGGCGTTGGGAGAGGCGCCGTTGCACGCGACGAGCAGCGGCCGGGTAGAGCAAAATGCGGCGGTCCCGCCCTCTCGCGGCACGCCGAGAAACGGAGACGCCGGCGATGCACGGCGCATGGGGAGAGTTTTACAACTGAACCTATCTAGTAACTTTGCTACCGACCAAGCCACGGACGCGACGCTGATATCAGTGTTAGTGACGCGCCTTATATCTTTAACGCATTCAAACTACGTCGTCAGCGGCGTGCGTTGGCGACTCAGCGGCGTTATAGCGGCTTGATAACTGCGTGGTGTACACGTGATACTACAAACCCGATGGAAGAGATGGAAGAGAAGGCGGCGAGGCGGTGGGCTGCGGGGGCCGAGCGTAAGCGCCGCAAGCGGGCCGACAACCGTGCATTCGCACTTTCACATTCTCCCCCTCGGGGAAATGCGGGGGAATTTTTTTTTGCGTTAGTTGTAGATCATTAGTCAGCGCTCAGTATACGCCCCGCATTAGCTACTGACATTCATGCCACCTTTATTCCGTGCACTTTACGGTGCTTTGACGCTGTTGCAAAATATATGCCACCCTCACGTCGTTATATATAGGCTGGTAGCTGTCAGGGTCAAAGTTCTCGCGTCTCCTCGTTGGCCTCGCCCATGACGGCTGTACTTTTGGCAGTGCGTCCGTGGCATAGCAATGATCGTGCGATTAATTGGCGTTCACAATTACTTCGAGTAAGGCCCTGTCGGGCATATCTGGAAAAGGCTGACACAAAGAACGCGCAGTTAAAGAATGAGCTCAGCTTACAATTAGCTGTAGCGCCCAATTCTATAATAACTACCGTATTTCAAGGCCAGAAGCGCGCTAACAAGCTCAAATGTGAATCTTTTTCATGCTGTACAGCTAACATTGATTCATGTGCGGGCTTTGATAAATTACAGCTTGCTACAGCCGAGCTGGCCGTGACTGCACTGACCTTATTCGAGCAGCCGAAGGCACAACAACTCGGCATCGCGAAGCTAGATAAAGTGACGCCGACGCAACACTTGTTTGAAACGAGCAGCTGACTCTTCGGTTGTTACACGCTGGCGGCCTGTTCCGAGGCAGCTGAGCCTAAAATGGCGAATTTAAATGGATAGAGGCGGCGAAGAGAAGAAAAAACAAACAACGCGGGGACGAGGTACTACGTCACTGGCCGTTGGCCAATGGCACGCGGCGGTCGCCGGCGAAAAAGAAAATGGCAAAAAACGAAGGAGGAAAGGAGCGAGGGCGAAAGGCGGCGAGATCTAAAGATGGCGCTACCTAATAGCATCCTCGGCATGGAGGAAAGAAAAGCTTAGGAGAGGCCCTGACGTCACACCCAGCGCAGCCGGAAACGCCATTTCTGTAAGTCGAATGGCGGACCATTGGCCCAACGTTTATAGAACCAAGGTCTATAAACGTTGCATTGGCCCTCCATGCCATTGGCGGACTCTTTTTGCCTCTCTCTCTCGGTGCACCTTCTCCGCCTCCTCCGTCCTGTATCGCCTCTCTTGTCGTCTGCATCTGCCAGCGCCGAGCCGGCGGAAATCAGCTGATAGGCAGATAGAAGGCCGTTTTGCAGCGCGTGACCGTGAACCTAAACGCGCGGTTACACTGTTACACGTCTTCAGTGTGGCCGCAGCAGGTTTGCGAAGCGGCTCGCTCTAACAATGCCGCAATGCTAGGTGCCAGGCCTGCAAGTCGCGATCGGTAACCAAGGAATGGGGCGTCACTTTCCACCGGTTAGTGCATCATTCCGCTGACAAGTATTGCTGTACATTGGTGTGCATTCATCCTTTGTTTGCAATCGCCGCCGTTTAGAGGTTCCCAAGCGATGAAGAACGCCGCAAACAGTGGGCGAACGCCGTGCGGCTACCGGACTGGAAAGTGCCCAAGTTTGCGTTGCAGTTTCACTGGCAATCCCAGAGATGACTAGTCAATTAAACGGCCGTTCTATATATATAGGTAAGCAGTACTTCATGCAGATTTCACGCTAAAAAATTGTGGAATGTTTTTACCGTTGTTCGCGTGCCTTCGATAGAATTTTTTGCGAAGGAGGAGGAGGAGGAGGAGGCAAAACGTTTTATTGAGTAAAAAAAATGAGAGGGTGGGTGGCGTCAATAAACTTTTTTTCGCCAAGTTTCAACTTGTCTCAGTGTCAATAAATTCAAGGTGATATCAGTTGAAAACGTTCATACACTAACCTCGCAGTATGAAGCGTTGAAAAGCGAAATCCAGAGCGAGACCACAAAAAGATCCAGATTCCAGATCCAGCACTCTTCCAGTCAACAGACGGACACCTACTAAGGTAATAGGACGATGGAATTATATCAACTGGGAATCTGCCTTGTAACAGTTGCAAAGGCACTGCCGCGCATTGCCGGCCTAGAAAAATATATATTGCAGCGGCGATAACCAAAAAATTGAGTTGCGAATCGTTCGGTTGCAAGTCGCCTACGTACTGCACACCGTGTATCACTTCCCGAAAATCTACCTGACGGGTGTCCGCGCGTACGGGACGGCGCGTTCACGATATCTGCACTTCAATAGTCGCGTCGTCATCGCGACCGGAGCAAAAGCTTGACGCGGTACAAGGTGCACTTGCAAGTAGAAATTAAATGACATATTCACATCGGCGCAGCTGTCGCAACTCGCAGCATCCTTTTCGAGTTCCGCAAGACCACAGCGCAGCAAAGCGAAGCAGCAATCTTCGCAATCGGACGACAAGGCAGGCGCTGCCTTTCCTCCATGACTGGCGAACGGCGGGCGGGCTGTTGCTAGGACGCCGTTGCTAACGGGACTTCCAATGGCCGCCGAAAACACGTGACTTCCTCCACACTTTTGCCAATGCGCGGGGATAGCTGGGGGCCTCTCCTAAGCTTTTTTTTCCTCCATGATCCTCGGGG
>NW_027526361.1:180864649-180926348 GCF_048455015.1 Haemaphysalis longicornis | reverse complement strand
ATACAGCTTGCCAACGCGAGAATCAAAAAGTGGTGCCGGCGAACCCATCACAGGTTCATCGACCTCAGTAGGGGTTGGCAGGACACGATGCTGGAAAAGGATGGTCTCTACAGCCTCGAGGGCGCTATAGCTTTGTGGCAGCCAAGATTGCGCAGGCAACACTCCCTTTTTTAGGCAAGCGGTGGAAAAATCAGCGAAAGCCAGACGCACCGAGGGCAGAGACGCCACTGGTCCAACAGGCACCCGACAACAGGAGCGTGGGACCAATGAACGCATCCGCCACCACACTGCACCCTGCTCCCCCTCGTTCACTGGCACAGAGGACGCCGCTGCTGCAGTTTTCTCAGCCCACTATCCAACCGCAAGAAGGAGTACCATGGACACCAGCCATGGGGACGCTGCAGGAGCCGGTGCAAACTCTTCAGGCTCCACCTCTGCCAGTGAGTCACCTGATGCCTCCTGTTGTGTCGTGGGCGACGGCGAGCGGCCTCGGCGGCGACGGGAGCGAAGGCTCAGCGCGCCGGGCCCACGCACAAGCCCAAGAAGAAAGAGTGCGGCCTGCTCGCACCAAGACCAGAGCCCAAAGAGAACGTTTATTGTTCGACAAGACGACACCTAGACGCATACGCACGTGACCCGTCACGTGCGACCACAGCAACGACATCTAGTTACAATTAACACAACCAAGCGCCCACAGTGAGCGGGCGCTCCACTAGAGGGCGCCACTACACCACATCCCAGCAAACCATAAAACATCTTATGGATGTCCATTCAATGTAACTTCCCTGATATCCAATGTGCAGAGGATATTCGTGAACACCCACGTTATGTCCACAGGATATTCAGGCGATGTCCCTATTGCCTCGGAATAGACATCCACAAATACTTTCGTCTGGATATCCACAGGATGTCCTGAAAATTCATGGAAACTTTCTGTGGACATTTCACAGATATCCGGACGACATCATGTAATGTCCATTTGATGCCATGTTGAGGCATTCTCAGGACCTTATACTATTATTATATAACTATTTATATATTATTATTAGTGACATGAAACCATCCCCATTTTTTATTGCAAAGAAAAATGGTATTTATTTCAAAATCATTTCAATATCCACCAGATGAACCTTGCTGGAAGTCCAAGGCCTAGAAAACATTTTTAAAAAGCACCAGTTAAACGCTTGTTAAATGGCTATTATTGAAACAGCTGCTTACACCATCTGCCTTTTGAAAGAGTGACAGGTTAAAAGAAAATTGCAATCAACCGGGCGGGTCAAATACTTTACATACAAATTCACCATCAACAGGCGTGCATATATGAATCGTTTCTGAACTGTGCAGCTAAAATGAGACATGAGAAAAACACAGCAAAGATTTCAGCAAATAATGTGATTCAACTTGAAGCCGTGAAAACTTTAGCAGAGAATAAATTTTAAATGTAATAAACCCACAAAAGAAGAAACAGGCCGGAAAAGCAAAGGCAAATTTAGTCTCTAAAAAAATGCAAAAGAAGGCACGTGCTTGGATTCATGTTAACGTGTTCTGTAAATTTGCTTCTGAGAAGTTGGGCCACCAGTTGAAATCTTGCGTTTGATCCAGAAAGCTTGTTTCTTCAGCAGAAAGAGCGGCAGCAAACTTCGCAGCAGCGGCAGCAGAATATACATTTGAATAAAAGGAAAAGGAACGAAATGCTAGGTACCCTTCTTGGAATGGCAGAATCTGGAGAAAACGCTAGTTGTCCTGCAAGAAAATGTCGTATATATCTTGGTTAGCTTCAGCTTATTGCTGACATTATGATAGTTTCTTACCTGCTACTTGAGACGTTGATCAAGGGGCTGGGATGAAGTTTTTGTGATGTATTCACTGGCAGTCGATCTCAGAAGGAAAACTGGAAGAAAATACCAAGCAGTAATTTGGAGCCGCGAGTAGCATCACAATGGCAAAGAAGAAATACCATGAACAGAGATTGATGGTAATTATTGAAGTAGAAGTATACGGCCGGGTCCTTGAAGTGAAGCCGATCGGTGATCTGAGAACCGTGTGGTGCAGCCGAAGACAGGAACCGAACACCATCCGAACACCAACCGTCGATTTCCCGTCTCTCGAGACGCGAATTCCTTCGAGCAGCTCAGTATGAGACAATTGTGGTCACAACAGCCGAGCAAAGAGCGAGTGAGCGACTGAAAAGCGCGGGAACTGCGGGAACCACGGGAACCCAGCTCCCCGTCGGAGAGGGCGAGAATGTTTTCCTCCGGTCCTCCTCCGCCGCCGCCGCCGCCGCTTTTGTCAGACGATACGCCAAGCAAGTACGGAGAAGCTGGGAGGGAGTAAGCGGCGCGCTCGAGGGGATGGGGGGCGAATGCACGGCTTCGCGCTCTCTCCGAGACCCCGGCATACAACCCCCCCCCCCCCCCCCCCCCCTCCTCGCCCTTTTCATAGCAAGTGGGAAAAAACGCGGCCGAGCTTTCTCGCGCAAACCCTGCCGCAGCCCAAAACGAAGAATCTAACGCCACGCGCGCGCCTTCCCCCCGAGCACAGCTTTTGAAGCTCCTTTCATGGCGGCCGAGCTCGTGTGGGCCATTCAAAATGCAAAAAGGAAAAGTGCGCCCGGGGCTGACGGCATCACATACCAGGATATCGGAAACGTAGCCGAGAGGCAGCGCTCGCGCCACCTTGACTTTGCAACTTCTACTGGTCTTTCGGCACCCTCCCTGCTCGATTTGGCCTCCAACTTGTTTCTCCCATCCTAAAAAAGAACAAATCTCCCAAACTTTTCTCCTCTTCGTCCTATTTCACTCACGAGCGCTGCCTCCAAAATTCTCGAATCCATTGCGCTCGCACGCCTCGAATTACCATGGAGGAAAGAAAAGTTTTTCTTCCTCCATTTTTCTTCCTTCATGCGAATTACCAGTATGCGCGAATCTGAAACTTGAACCCTGAGCAGCAGACAGGTTTTTGCCGCCAGCACAGTGCCATCCCAGGTGAAAATATGTGTTTTTTTTTTCTAGCTGGATTATTGAACCACAAATTTTCTCCTACTAGAAATATTCTAGCAAGAAATATCAGAATTTCTAACTAGAAATTCAGTTTCTAGTTTATTTCTAGCTGGATTGAGATTTACTTCCAGCTAGCATATGTCAGTTAAGCGAAGAAAAAAAACCCGCAAGCTGGAAATAATCTTCTCTAGCTAAACTAACAATTTTTCTAGGTAGAAGCTGTCGATTTCAGCTAGAATCTAATAACCGAGTCAGAAATGAAGCCGGAAGATATGATTTCTTGCTAGAAATGCGCTTTCCATTTTCACGGGGGATCGGATGGATTCAATTGCTGTCCTTGTCTCTGCACTAGAAAACGCGAAGGCTACCAAAAACCGCGGCCTTTGTCGTCCTTCTGGACATTCGCAAAGCCTTCGACTGCTCACCCCACGAGGCTATTCACGATGCAGTAAAACGCTGCAAAATTACTCGGCCGTCACCCTCATCTCCCCCGACGTTACAAGACTGGACGAGACACGCCACTCCATCGCGCAAGAACTAAACAAGCAACACCAAGACGGTGGGTTGCATCATGCAATGCACCTGCTCGCATCCAAAGCATCAAATTTGGGTGACAAGAGTCCTGCCTACTCAGTGGGCTCCATACTGGTTCCGCACAGCAGGCTGCGTACGAGTGCTCGTAGAAAATTAGAAATGAGAAAATCAACAGTCCCGCTTGTTCTTCATCCACATAAATCAAGCAGCCTAAAAAATAGAATTCAATTCCCGAATCAAACAGAAAGGCAACCAGATTTCGCTCAAATTCCAAATCAAATAACTACCCGCTCTTCATTTAAAATATCAGTTAGAAACAGGCCAGAAAATATTTCGAAGCTTAAGGAAAGACGGGGATGAGGGGTGATTTGAACTAAGACACACTTTGTGTGGCTGGGGACCCATATGTACACTGCGCTATGAGTGTGAATTCTCAGTGTGAGAAAAAATGTAAATTAGTGGACATCCTAGCAATATCGCATAATGATGTTATAATAACACACCTGCAGTGATATCGCATGGATGTCCGCAAGCAGATGATCTTGGGTGAAACATTGTATGGACATCACATGAATGTCCCAAAATGACATTGGATATTGTGACCATTTGTGGATATCCTATGGACTTTCGTGGTTTGCTGGGACACCTCCCCCAGTGTCTTCTGGACATCACCAAATGCCCGCCAGTCAGGTCTCTTCGACAGTACCGTCGATGAACCCCCGAGTGCCGCACTCGGCAGCCGCCGTGCCAACGTGGGGACCAATAGACCCTATGCGAAATTGCTTGGTGATCTAGCAACACTGATGTAAACGAGACCGTCGGCCATATTGGTACGGGCGCCGATCGGGAAGTCTCGTATTGTTTACTGTGGAAGAGTAGGTGACGGTAACGCGGTATGGCTCAAACTGGACGGTGTTTTCCGGCTCTCGACCGCGGATTCTGGACGAAGGACTTGCCTGCGCTGCCGACTGTGTCTGAAGACTCATACCACTCGGGGTGCCGCGCCAAAGACCGATCCGAGCGGCAGCGGAGCAGGACATGCCGCCTGGCCACCGAGGCGCATTGCTCGCCTTCATCGGTGCGGACAAACACGTGCGACTCGCAGTAAGTAAATCCTTCTTTGTTTTTACTTGACGCGAGTTAACCGGTATGAGCATCTGTAGAGCACTTTGTTCACCGTTGTTTACCACGCAAATGCGTAGCGGCGACCCTGTTGCAGTAACCCTGAAAGAGGAGAGCGACAATCGCCAGACCGTACCGCTAGTGGGTGGATTAGGTATTTTCAAATGCTGTACATGTAATTTAGGGGATTACTTTTGGCGAAGATGTTTACGGAAAGGTTGCGGCCGTTTTCCGTGACGGTCGTCCGCCCGCGCGTTTGCCGCAAAGCAGTCGTGCTTTGCGGCGAAGTCAACTACAAAAGCGCACATACGCCTTGAATTTTCTTTTTTTGTGTGTTTTCATTATTTATTGCGCATGTTCTGCGCACAAATCTGTTTGTGTGTCTTTCTTCTCCTTTTTTGGCGGTGGGGTGGTTGTGTTTGTTTCTAAAGCGCATGTTTTTGGTGTGCACGAATAGATAATACAGTAAAACTCGTTAGCTCGAACTCACTGAACTAGAAGATTTTTTTTTTAATTCGATGGGTCATCGGTATAGCCCGAATGTTTACCTGTTTATCTCGAAAGATTCTGGAAGTGAGTTCCAGATAATCATATTATTGCTTGCTTAAGTTATGACGAACACGATTATGCGGGTACTGGTATCATTACCCACGCTGAGGTTTTTATAATGTTAAACTTCCTTCTCTTGAAAAATGCATTAACAAAGCATGCAGAGATACTTGCACGCTCGAACTTGACAAACAATTTTGACATCATTGCTGTTTGAGGTGTAGATTATTTCCCTTGCAACAGTGTTAAGCAAGACACAAAATCTGGTCATTTTGAGTCTGTTCCTTGCGGCCACTTGGCCACTTCTTTCTGCTCTGTCCCCTACCATAAACTGTAGCGGACTAGTCCTGTTCTTCCCTGAGTGTTATTTACTGGTACTCTCTCTGTTCTTGCAGGTTGGACCTCATCCATGTGCTCAGCAGCTGCTTTCGCTCCCAGAAGAAAAGTGGCCGGCCCTATGTTGTGTGCCTCACCTTTGAGACGGACAGTGGGGCGATTGGGGAGGCATCGTGCGAGTGCCCGGCGGGTTGCAGTGGAGCATGGAGTCACATCCTGGCTGCTGTGCACCTACTCGCCCTCTTGCAAGCCGAAGGTTTTAAGAGGCGCCACCGGAGCTTGCGTGCACTGAGCTGCCACAACAGTGGGGACGTCCGAGACAGCAGGGCATCAAGCCAGCGAGTGTCCAAAACATTGACTGGAGAAGCCCGCTATAAAATGGCCCCTCCCTTCCCTTGCCAATGCGTCTGTTCGATGCAAGTCGAGTACAGGAGCAATGCGAGCAGCAACAAAGTGCCGTGCAGGCGCTTGGGAGAAAACTTGGTAGCCTTGGGAATGAGTTTTTTGCCCCAGTTGTGCTGGCCTCCCGCTCCTCCTCCCCCCCCCCCCCCGCCCCCCCTCCCCCGCCCCCAGTGACAGAAACAAGGACTGGCATGGCACCTGAAGGGTCACCTATGAGCTACCAGCAAGCATTCATGCCACATTTCGCCGTGTGACGTCATCTCGCGAGCACGCAGAGGCTGGGCAACGTCGTGTTTACTAGACCGCGACATGCAGGGGTGCGCGAATGCTTCTTTTTGTTCCATTTATATCCACAGTTTGTTATACTGCACGCGCTATAAATCAGCGAAGTAGTTTAATTTACTGGGATTTTCACTGTGGATACAAAAAACGCAAAAGCACTCAAGCTGATGCGCGGCGGCCTGATGCAACTGTGGCCGTTTTCTTTTTTCTTTTTGAATAAAACTTGAAAATTGTCTCAGCTACCTACGTCAATGACCACTATCATGACGTCGGAGGCATACATGCAGCATGTGACAAACTAGAAATTTTAGTCGCAAAATATTCGACAGTAAATACATCGTTGCTGGAATGACAATGGGCACCAAGTTAACTTGACGTAACAACAAACCTTTCAGCCCGGCAAATAGGGAACCAAGTGCAAAAGCTCGAATTTTCCACCGTTAGATCATCATAAAACAGTGTTCGCCACTTCTGCAACGACGCGCGGCTAAATGCAACGTAAAGAAACCAACAACACACTCCCATACCGTGCGCGCCCGCCACAGAGGAAATTTTCAACCGCGCCGTGACGGCGTAGTGCGGCAAGAAAAGTTTGTTTACAGCCCTAGGTAAGATAAAGGCTCGTGTAGGGGCTAAGCGGTACCATTTAACAACGAAATGAAGCGGGCGCAGAGCCACAGGGACGAGTAAAGAAACAGCCTAATTTTGGCAACGTGTGGTACTGTTTTCCCGGTCGAGCGCCGCTGTCAGTCGCGTGAATAGGCGGCGCACGCTCAGGCTTCATTTAGAATACAAAGGCTGCACAACAGAACTCCAACGCAGCTGTATTTTTCATATGGACAGCGACTACGGATCCCCGCGCTTAGCGAACCAACGAGAAATATTCGCTCCAAGCGCACCGCGCCCAGCGTGTCACAAAGGTTGCTCGCGCCGGCACAGTTCGCGTCACAAAGTTCGTTCAAAAGCGTGGAACTTCACGTACCTTTTCTCCATTTGAACCGGTATTTCCGCATTGCGTGCTCTGCGGCACAAAGCAATGCTCCGGCATTGTAGTCCATCACCAAAAGCGGTCAATGCCCGCCTTCTATGTTGCTATTTGGTTTCGGTTTCAAACGACTGTACCAAAATGGCGGACCTAGTTACCGGAGTCGACGTGAGATGGCGGGGCGCATTTTGCATAGGGTCTATTCCTCCACCGATATGGAACCCGCAGCCTGGCATGCCAGAGGTGTACAGCGCCGTGGGCGCTATGAACGGGAGGTTGCCAATCACCCTTCCCCCACCACTGCCCCCCCTTCCTTGGACACGGGAACTGCAACAGCTTCCCCCAGCTGTGCACAACACCGTAAGGGAGATGGTGCGACCACCCCTTCCTTGGACGTGGGATCTGCAGCAAGCCCTCCCAGCGCTGCACAACACCGTAGGAGACATGGTGCGACAGCACCTCATGTTAGCCACTCGACTGCCCCAGTAGGGCGTAAGCGGCGCCGGCGGGGAGGCCGCCGGTGCACACCCATAGTTAATGTGGGGTTCTTGAATATGAACGGTGCTAGGGGGCTGCCAAGTGGTCAGAGTTGTATGCGTCACTGGAGAGTGAATCAATGACACTACGCCGTGGCAGAGACTCACCTTCGCAACTTGGAAGAGCCCCCTACACACCCAGATTGGCACTGGGCCGGCTGCAACCGGGAGGACGGGACCAGTAAAGGCGGCGGAGTGGGTGTGTTGTGGCACAAAAACACGTCATGGTTGAATCTGTCCACAAGTTGCACTGAACACCTATGGGTTTCCGGAAACATTCTGGGTGACAGTGTGCTGGTTGGTGTGGTCTACCTGACAGTTGCCCGAGGGCAGCACGATGGGAATGACAGAACTATACAGTGCATCATTGAGGATGTGCAACGCTGGGCAACAGACCGGGAGGTGGTACTAGTAGGGGATTTCAATGGGCATATCTACCCTACCGACGGATACCAAGATCGTAATGGGGAACTGCTGCTTAGGTGTGCACAGGAACTATCCCTTGAAATTGTCAACCTCCGCCCAGACTGTGAGGGTGAATCAACTTGGTGCGCCCGCAACTCTCAGTCTACTATAGACTACGCGCTTGTCCCCAAGACTGGCCGCCCGACTTACCCAGATGCACATTGACGAAGACGGGCACTTCAGCCTAGGAAGTGACCACAATCGCCTGCGTCTATCGTTCTCGGCCTGCGCCCACAAGCCTAACCGGATGCAACCCCAGGGGCGACCCCACTTGCGCCTGCCAATCCGTTCAATAGAACGAGCTGCCCAGGAGTTTGAGGAGTGCCCCCAGAGGAGGAAGGCGCAGACGTATTGTCAATTTGTGCACACTCTGCGGTCAGTCATGCACACCCACATGGTGCTGGATAGACAAGCAGCACACAAATCATGGAACACATGGTGGGACAAAGAGGTTAAAGCGGCATGGAGAGCGCGTCGCCAGGCCAACCGCGAACACCGCAGAGCTGTGAGAAGTCTAGACGTTGAGGCCAGTGCGGCTGCATGGGCACTATATCTGGAAGAGAAGCACAAGGTGCAGGCACTCGTGCAGGGCGAGATTGCGGATCACAATCTTCGGATTATGCAATCAATAAGGAGTGAAGGCAAATCCGGGGCCCAAAAGTTCTGGACATACGTCCGGTCCTTGGACAGAGCTGCTCCCCAGCCCCCTCCTCTCATGGATGCGACAACGGGGCGGGAGGTCACTGAGCTCCGCGAATACCTGACACAGTATTTTTGTCTGATCTTCGGGTCCCCAACCCCTACTGGCCACACCCCTCTGGCCGTCAAGACGGACAACCCCAATGCTCCGCCCTCATCCGAAGGACCACAAGGCCAGGATGGTATACGTTGGGCCCTGTCGAGACGCACGGTTGATAGGGCTCTGGCTCGGATAAGTTCTCGCACGGCCCCTGGTCCCGACGACTTGCCCGCTCGACTACTCAAGTGCTTGGGTGCCGATTCGAGGGAGCAACTTGCCGACCTGCTCACAGCCATTATTGAGGGTGCACCTGTTCCCGATGACTGGCATCTGGGCAGAGTGTCTTTGGTTTTGAAGCGGGGGGGGGGGGGGAGATGCAAGAAAGATACAGGACTATCGGCCTATCACCGTCACCAGCGTGATGTACCGCCTGTTTGCGGCAGTAATCAAGGAGTGGATCAGCGCGTGGGCTGAGGCCAAAGGTCTGCTGACAGACCTTCAAAACGGTTTTCGACCAGGTAGGCGCCTAGATGACAACCTGTTCGTCGTTACACAATGCGCCGAAATTGCGAAGAAGGAAGGACGGACGCTACTGTGCGACTTTCTCGATGTAGAGAAGGCGTATGACAGTGTTCCTCATGCGCCCCTCTTCTCCTGCCTGTCTGCTCTCGGCCTGCCACCGCAGCTCCTGTCGACCATTCAGCGGCTATACAGTCGGAACATAGTCACTGTGCAGCTAGGCACCGCAGTGTCTGACCCCATTGTGGTCACCAAAGGCCTCAGACAGGGTTGCCCGCTCTCGCCTCTGCTGTACATTTTGTATGCGTCGAGACTGGAGCGGGCACTGCTGAAGTCCAACCTTGGATTCAGTCTGCGGTACAGTACAACCAGTGCCAATGAGAATCACCGTGTGCCCGCCTTGGCGTTTGCAGACGACCTGGTGGTAATGGCGGAGAACAGCCAAGACCTTCAGACGCTTCTCGACATCTGCCAGGTGGAAATATCGTGCCTCGGCCTGTGCTTTAATGCGCGCAAATCGGCGATAGTGCGTCTCGCCGGGGATGAGGCTGATTCTACTGTGCTGACTTTGGGTGGAGAGCCCCTGGCTTCCTGTGATGAGTACAGGTACCTGCTCCGAGGAAGCAAAGTACAACAGGCACGAAAGCGCGCTTCGGCAGGCGGCTCTCCGATCCCAGCGGATCCTTCGCCGGCGGTGCATGTGGGGTTGTAACCGCTTCCTAATGATGCGCGATCTTTGGAAGCTGGTCCACGTACCAGGCCTCACATTCGCTAACGCAGTAGTCTGTCTCTCGCCCGGAACGCGAGAGTGGCTAGAGAGACAGCAACGGGAAGTCGGAAGGGCCGCCCTCGGCTGTCATGGCCGGGTCGCCAATGAGGCGGTACAGGGAGACATGGGCTGGTCGAGTTTTGAAGCCCGTGAAGCCTCCAGCAAGATCGCATACCGTGGCCGTCCCCTGTCCCTACCCCGCACGCGCTGGGCACGCAGAGTCTTCGAGTACCTCTTGGCAATCTGCATGAGGACCGATTGGACGCGACGAGACGAGTGCATAAGTTGGAGGGGAAGTATGGCTTCCTCACAGAGCCCATCACCGCTGACAATGCAGCCAAGTGGTCGCGTGAGGTCCACCGGCGAGTCATGGAGGTGGAGAACACTCTGTGGTGCAGGGGTATGGAGCATAAGTCCACCCTCGACTTCTACCGTCGCCACAAACAAGAAATCTCCACTGTCGACCTCTATGACAACAGCGTGGGCAGCAGCCTCCTGTTCGAAGCGAGGGCAGGAGCTCTTCGCACCCTCGTCTACCGCAGCCGCTTCGACAACACCATTGGGGGCACCATGTGCCGGCTCTGCGGAGCGGAAGAGGAGACTGGAGAACACCTTGTCCTCCAGTGCGCGACTCTACGGCCCGCCCCGGTGGATGGCGCCACACTACCACGGGCACTCGGTTTCCCCCAAACGCCCGATGGAAGTGGTGACGAGCTGGACGCGAGTGAGAGTGGTGGGGAGGCCGGACACATCCCGACACAGAACTCTGCGGCTACGGCCACCAAACAGCGACTGACTCAGTGGTGGACCATTGTGCGCCAGGCCTGATTCAGGCCAGCAGTCTGTGTTGGGCAGGTGGCTCGACATGCTCACATAGGACCGTCACCTGAGTGCGTGTGCTAGTTCGCATTCGCATCACTATGCGTTCACCGTGAAAAAACTCTTCGACAACAGTGTGTGTGTGAGTGTATTCGAGTGTGGATCACCGTGCGTTCACTGTGTAACCTCTTCTGTCGATGACTTTCTTCTGTTTCTGTGCTCCCCCCGCCAACTGACGTGTGCGTGTGCAATCACGTGGAGCACCGTACGCTCGCCGTGAAACAACGTTCCGATAACTTTCTTGTGTTTTCATGCCCCCCTGTGTGTGTGTACGGTTCTTTTTTTTTGTAATACCGGCTGGGACACCTCTTTGGTGTCCACCTGTTACAAAGGGTCAAGCCACTACATCATCATCATCATCATCATGATAGAGTTCCTGTAGGGAGCTATATAGAGGAACTCTAATGGTTGATAGAGTTCCTCTATATAGCTCCCGCAGGGAGCTAAGCATGGAGGAAAAAAAAGCTTGAGCTAAGAGTTGCGCGACCGTCCGCCATCTTGTTATCCGTATTGCTGCGGGAAAGCCGCCCGTCATGGAGGAAAACCCGTCGTGCGTGTAGGAGCCGCGCCGCCGCGCTTCCGACGGCGGCCGACGCGCGGTGGGGGCGCATCAAGGCACCCTACGTCGCCTTACGGCGGCTAGAGTGTATTTGAAGGAGTTGAGTGGGACGGACGGAGCGCTCCACCGGAAGCGCCGACTGTAGATTGAATAGAGGGCGCAGCGGGCGAAGTGGATTCTTGCCGACTGCGCTCGCCCAGGCGCGCGGCATCGCGCGGGCCGCGCTTTTTCGCGTTTCGCCCAATTTTTATCTTAACAGGAACGCCATCGCATAAAAAAAAACAGCGGGATAAAAAAAAACGTGTTGGAATAAATTAAGAGGAACTTTTAGAGGCTTTGCGGCAGAAGCGTGCCCTGTTTTTTTCTTTTTTTTTCAACGAAGTACTTCCAACGTGGAAAATAGAACGACTGACGAACTGGGGTGATAGGGACGAACGTTGAAGTACCAGTCCCCACTATTTCTTTTCCGACGTAACTTTAACTTCTTAACTTAACCATAGCTCGGCAAAACTGGATGCCACTCACTCACACTCACTCAAGAAAATATATTTATCTTAACGCACTCACTCGCACTCGCACTCACCACTCCGCCCTCACCACATGCACTCACTCGCACTCACGCTCGCCACTCCACCCTTACTACTCACACTCACTCGCGCTCACGCTGGATATACATCCCAACACTCGCCTTCACTCACGTTCACGCTCACCACTCCGCTCTCACAACTCGCACTCACTCGCGCTCCCGCTCACCCCTCCACCTTCACAACTCGCACTCACTTCCGCTCACGCTCTTCACTAGTCCCCACCACTCGCACTTACTCCCGCTCACGCTCACCCCTCCGTCCCACCACTCGCACTCACTCGCACTTACGCTCGCCACTCGGGTCTCACTACTCGCACTCACTCCCGTTCACGCTCACCACTCGTCGTCACCATTCGCACTCACTCGCACTCACGCTCGCTACTCTGCCCTCACCACTCACACTCACTCACCACTCACACTCACTCCAGGCAGCACCAAATAGGTGCCGCCTGACTTTAGCGCGGGCGTCCTCATGGAGACGAGTTGCCTGGCGACCGTCTCCCTCCTTATCCCCTTCCCTAAACGGTGCCAGCCTGCCACAGAGCAAAACCGCAGCTTGATCCTAAACTACACCGTCATGCGCCCGCACCCGGCACAGAGACAAGTTCACGTCGAAATTTTATACGAAATAACGGGGAGAATAAGTAATCGGACACACACACGCACACGTACGAACGCGCACGCACGCTCGCATGCACACACAAACACGCACGCACGCACACAAGCATGAACACGCACGCAACACACATGAACACATACACGCGCGCACGCACACAAACGCTCAGCACGCGCACACACACCAACGCACTTGAACACGCGCACTCACGCGCACACATGCGAACTCAAACGCACGCACGCACGCACGCACGCACGCAGACGCACTCACGTGAACATGCACACGCACGCACGCACTCATTCTCTCACTCACGCACTCACAAATTACGCTATCCGACTGCCAAGAACGCGTACGATTTGTAACACCCCACAGTGGTCACAGGATTCAGCGTCTAAAGGTCCAACGAGACGAAAGGTCCAACAGCGGATATTCTGTCTCGTTGGACATTCAGGCTCGATTGGACCTTTCGTCTCGTTGGATCTTTTGGCTCGTTGGACATTCAGGCTCGGTGGATCTTTCGTCTCGTTGGACATTCAGGCTCTTCCGTATTCAATGAACGTCTGAAGCTCTCTACCATCACCTTCACAACCCAATTAACCAAATTAATAGCGAGAATGTCTGCGTTTCAGGTGCGAGTATATAACTTCGCTTAAGTGCACGATATTTTAAATTTTAATATACCCTCGGCGTTGGCCTTTCCACGTGGTCAGGAACGCTATTTCGGAACAACAGCTTCACGAAGATGAAATGACTATAGTTTACGAGATATGTTATCACTGTCATATCGACTGAAGAGTGCCCACAACAAACATTTTTTTGCGAATGCGCTGGATTCTCCTTTATGCCTGTGTGTGCCTGTGTTAGGGTGTGCGAGATTTATTAAAGGGACACTGAAGTGAATTTGTCAAGCTCCAGTTTTTGCTTGCACTGTGTAGACTGGCTCAAATTAACTCACTATTCATCGTTTATCCGGTTGACAAATCGGTAATTATTTTACAAAGCGCGAAAGAAGAAAAACTACTATGCGCGGTTTGCGGCGGCCGCACCAACTAAAGGCTGTGACGTCAGGAGGGGGGGGGGGCACCGTGATTGGACGATGCCCAAGGTTAGCAATCAAAAGTTTCGGTTTCGGTTCTGTAAAACAACATGCTTGACATCTGATGGCGTTGTTGGATGGGCATTCTCAATTTCTCAATTATCGCCGTACCGCGCTTCTGCCATGTTGACGGCTGTCAAATGTCTAAGATAAACCTCCCAGGGCGGCTTGGAATCGTAGAAATCACTAGACGAGGCCTACGCAGTGGATGAACGCCCTCCGCGTCACCGCAGACTCTCAAATGCCATGCGCTTTTCCCGCATATTCGGAGCTTGCCTCACTCATGTCTATTCGTAAAAAGCTAGTTCGCACCAGGCCAAGGGTGTGCTGATTCAGGCCTGGGCCCACTGCCCGCAAGCAGTCGGTGCTTGTGGCAACAGCAAGCCAACGAGAACTCGCTAGCGCGTCATTGTCAGTATGCGCGCGTTCTGCGATCTCGCTCGTGGAGCAGTGAAAGTTACGGCCCAAAAATGGTGAACTCAGTTCAGAAAAGATCGGCCGCATACGAAAAAAACAACTTACAAAAAAAAAAATAACGTACCCTCGGGGATTCGAACTTGCGACTTTCAAAACTAATTCCAGCGCCTCAGACCGCTAGGCCACGAGCCTTTTTTTTTCTTTATTGCCTGCGTTCGGTATACACAATAGGAACAAAAAAAACATTACAAAGCGCGAAAAGACATCAGCACGCCACTTGCTAGTGCGCGCTTGTTAACAAGGCCGAAGCCATGCCACACTTTCCAACACATTTAACCAGTCAGGTGGAGATGGTTGGGCTTTATACACTTCTAAGATCTCGCGTACACTCTGGCAGAACAACTCTCTGCTCGGTTTCACATCGACATCATTATGGCGAACTGCCATTCGAGCTTTCCATATACTATGCAGGGCCAGCAACATCAAAAGATCATACGGGACGCCGCCATAGTTTTCAACGGCCAAGAACCTGATTCCATGGCTATCCAACGGGAAATCCTTTTTTAGTGTTCTCTGCAAAACGTCCCACAGGAATACCCCGTCCCAACAGTCTGTGAATGCGTGCTCTACTGTTTCTGGCTTTTTACAAACCAAGCATTCAGGCCCCCAGGGAACAAACAAACCTTTTTCAATCATCCAAGTTTTAACAGGTAATACTGCCACGTGTAATTTAAAGAAAAAAGGCTTTACATAAGGCGGCACAGTCATTTTTTTCACACGCTGACACACATCTTGTCCTGGCCCTGCACTGTATAGGAATCGGTACAAAGGAGTCGGCAAAGTGGTGTCAAGAAGGTCTCTATACAGCTTTTTTCTGTGCACGGTAGCCAGATATTCGAAAGAAAACCGCGAGAATAAAAATCTTGCCGAAAGTACCACCTCACGTAGATAGCCATGAATGCCACCGTCACGAACACAAGAAGTAACTACAAATTCGGGTAAAACTCTACCTAGGCGCACTTGACACACGGTGCGCAAAAAAGGGTTTTGCACATCACGTAAAAAAAGAAAGCGGTTCACTACCTGGCGTAGAAAAAGGTAAGCCAGGGAAAGGCCCCACAGCGCACTCGTCTAAACAGGTTGGTTCGGCTTGTGCGCTCCCAAGTGGAACACCAAATAAAGACAGCAAACACCCTGTGCAATCTTTGAACTTTGGCACGCGAGCAATGCAGAACCTGCATCACGTACCAAAGTTTTGACACAAAGAATAGATTACACACAGTCGCTCGCGCGAACAGGGACAACTGCTTACCCCCCCCCCACTTATCCGCTTTATCACAGATTTCGGAGGCTTGCCTGCGCCAGAAAGGATCACTGTCACGATAGTTTTCTAGGGGGACACCTAAGTACTTCACTGGCGTGTCAACCCAGCTGATACCTGCGAATGTACGTGGCTTCCACAACCAGCTTCCGTGCCAGAAACCAATACACTTATCCCAATTGACGGAACTACCAGTGTAGAGGCAGAACCTTTTAAGAACACTTATACTTTCGTGGATGCTACTCGTGTCTTGTAAAAACAAAGCAATGTCATCTGCATAAGCGAGCACACGAACTTCGCAGGACTGTAATGAAAACCCGCTGATTTTCTTAATTTTAAGGATGCTTACACAAAACGTTTCAATAAACACACAGAATAACAGCGAGGACAGTGGGCACCCCTGGCGCACAGAACGGCTGACCTGAACTGGAGCGCTTACCGACTTGTTGACCACCAAACTTGTTACAGTCCCTGTACGCCATGCGTACACCATCCGTAATCATTTTTTCTACGTTTGTGTGCTCAAGAATGGCATCAATAGCAGTTCGTGGGAGACCTTGTCGAACGCTTTTTCTAAGTCTATTTGTACCATTGCTACTCCTTGCTCAAGGCTGTCAGAGCATTCCAGGATGCTACGGGCTACGTGGGTATTGGTCGTAATAGAACGACCCTTAATGCCGCATGTTTGGTGTGGTCCAACTATTTCTTTCACTAATAATTGCAACCGAGCAGCTAAGACCTTCATTAATATCTTATAGTCAACATTTGAGAGACTAATTGGACGGTACGCTGTTACATTCCTCAGTTTAATGGCATCTTCAGTCTTTGGAATGAGAACCGTGTGAGATAGAGTAAAGGATGGTGGCAGTCTGTTGCTTTCGTACGCTTCGGCGTAAACTTCACATAACACTACGCTAAGTGTGTCTTTAAAGGCCTTGTAAAAACACGCGCTTAGGCCATCTGGGCCTGGCGTTTTACCTGGGGTTAAATCATCAATGGCACTCAAAATTTCATTTTTGGTGATTGGCATCTCAAGAATGGCCTTCATGTCGTCTTCTATTCTGAGCATTAAGTTCAAGAATTCGTCTCTGAAATTATCGGCGTCGACCTTATGAACAGAAAAAAGGGCTTCATAAAAATCCTTAAAAGCACCCTCAATCTGCGTATGTCAGTCGTTAGCACTCCGCGATTTTCAATTTCGACTATACGATTTCTACAAGCGTAGCGCTTTTCAGATGCAAGTGCTCTCTTGGTGGGCGCTTCACCCAATAGCAACTTTTCCGCCCTTGCTCTCACCAGGGCACCGTGGTATTTATTCTGGTCTATAACTTCAAGCTCCGATTTAACCCTTTTAATCTCTTCCGTTTGCGACCCCGGCGACTTGGATTCTTCATTAGTAAGCGATGCGAGGTTTTTACGTAGAAGTTGTTCTCTTTGTCTCTCACGATACTTCCGTGCACTTGATTTTTCTATCGCACTCAACTTTACTTCTTGTTTGAAAATTTCCCACCTAGAGGACCAGCTAGTTTTCCTATCTGGTAAACGCCGTATTTTTCATTTATTTCAGTTGTAAATTCTTCCTCCTGCAATAGCTTACTATTCATTTTCCAAAGACTCCAATTAAACGTGTTTGCTCTTGGCTTGCGCCCACCAAGGGTAAAAGAAACCAGGCAGTGGTCACTAAACGACACGGGTGACACACAATAATCACCGCACTCAGGTAAGAGCTCCAGCGAAACATAAGCCCGATACAAGCGGGCGTGGCTTGTGCCCTGGAAATGGGTGAAATGCACTTCTCTTACGCCAAGAAGCGAATCCCCGACATCTTCTAAACAATAGTCTGATGCTGCCTCAATCAACGCCAAGATACTCGAGTCACGGAATGGCGTATCACTGGACTTGTCGCGCGCAGAGCATACACAGTTAAAGTCTCCTAGAAAAACAACTATACGTTCAGTGTCCAGTCGTGCACGGATATTTAAAAAAAAAAAAAAAAAAACTTACCTTTCGTTCGCTCGTGTCGGCGCATAACAACTACAGCACGCCAATCGCGCGACAAAAACTTAAAATCGCAAACTATGAACCGCCCTGCAAGACAAGCCGTGACGGATTCAATTACAACGCCCAAACTCTGTTTAATTAACAGCAGACACCCCTCAGAAACGCCAACTGCGTGACTTACGCAAACATGGTGGTGCGCATTGAAAGTTTGCGCCATACGTTGCGTTTGCCCTTCTTCCTCAACTTTCGTTTCCTGAATCGCCACAATATCGAGTTCTTTATCGGCAACCAAGCGGTAAACTTGGTTTTGCCGACGCCTGTCAGCCAGACCACGAACGTTTAGCGTGGCGATACGAACAGGGGTGTTAAAATTTAGCATTTTGAGGCAGCGAAAAACTCAGGACGCGCGGGCGAATATGGCGCATTCAAAAACGGGGGAAGCGCCTCGAGGGAACCTGTGCGCACGGGCGCCACACTGCAAACCGTCAAAGGCGTCATTAACACTTCTCGTTGATTCTTCATATTGACGCGAACACTGGTAAACGTCAAACAAGCGTTCTCAATGAGCCCAAGAATGCGACAAAAACAAAAAAACGGTGGAGGGATACCCGGATGCACGCAAACTTTCACGGCGGTTTGGCCGTGGCTGGCGTTCGCTCGTACGGCGTACTGTTTGGCTTTGGTTTGAGGGACGAACGACGAGTCACTAGCCCTTTAGGGGCCGGTTTCCCGTCAGTAGCCGTGTCCTCCTTCGCCGCCTGGTTGTCTCGTTCGTGCCGTGGGCGTTTCGTCACCGAACCATCTTCACCGCGCACCTCATTAGCGTCCCTGTTGCTGGCAGCGTCCCCGGCGTCTTCGGTGGCTCGCGTCGGCGTTTGTTGAGACAAGGTGGCCTCCGGTGCGACGCTGGCAGCTGCAACCGTTGCCGCAACCGGCGATGTAGTCTCCTCCTCACGAACAATTTCCTCGTCCCTGGGTGGAGGAGCCGAACTTCCTGGCACTTCTGCTCCGGCCTCCTGCGTCGGTTGCCGTGGCGGCTCACTTCCCGCGGCCAACTCTTCGGCTTCCACCGCGTCCATGACAAGCTCGGCCGAGCTGTCGTCTGGCACGGGTCCGGTTACGGCGGCGTACGTCCGCGTGCACTGTGCCGCCTCGTGGCCGAAGCGGCGACAGACCCTGCAACGCGGCACCTTGCAGTCCCGGCGCATATGTCCCGTACTCTGGCAGCGCAGGCACTGAGGGGCTCCCCCGGGCACGACCACGAGCGCTGACTCGCCCGCCACTCGGAGCTGGTGCGGAAGGTCCTCGGCCCTCACGCCCGCCTTGAGCTTGAGGGTAACTGACCGCGTAGTCGAGCCCTTGTCGTGGATGCCTTGAACTCTCCACCTCTCCCTGGTAACGTCGGTGACTCTGCCGTACGGGGCAAGGGCAACACGGACGTCTTCTTCGGTCACATTGTGTAGCAACCAATGCAACTTCAGCCGGAGGTCCTGGTTCGCTGGGTCGATGACAATACACTGCCGTCCCTTCACTCTCACGTCCTTCGCTTCGAGCATCTTCTTCACAGCTTGCTCATTCTTGAAAGTCACTGCATGCCCAAACGTGACTCATCTGGAACGCTACCAAGGAAAGCACCTCGGGAAGCAGTTCCAAACGCGCCAACACGTCTTGGAAATCTTCGACCCGATACGGGCGGGCCCTCATATCACCGTGCAAAAAAAAAAAAAAAAAAAAAAAACAGTATTAAAAACAATACGACCTGTTGGCAAAGTTGGCAGAGAAACTTGGTACTCATCATCGTCCTGCGCAAGAAACCTGATACCGCGGCCAGACGTGGCCGCATTAACCGCTCCTGAGGAGCCCTCATTCTGCGTCCGTTCACGGTGGTGGCCGGAAGCAGAATGGCGCTGGCCGGTTTGGATATATAAGGTTTATAATGCATGACCAGTTTACACTTTTATTTATTTTAAGCATTTTAAGTACTTTATGTGACTATTTGTTGTATATCACTCCTGCAGTAAGTGTCCCCCAAACTTCCACAATATCTCACGTCTAGCAATTGCATTTATTTGACGGAAAAGCGTTCGCAGATGTGCGGTCGTGCTGCTGAACGCTGTGCTTGTTTACCCAGCGAAAAAAGTGCTTCCTGCTCCCTAGTTTTGCGCTGTACGGTAAAAGTTTCAGGTGATTTTATTTTCTTAGTACCTATATTGACTTCGCTGACTCTTCTCCCGCCTTCAATTGGCCTTAGATTTTCCTACTAGCGTAAAGTCAGCGAAGCGTCGCATGTGCACTTGTGCAGCGCTTGTGTGGAGCGACCCGGACTCTGAGTTTGACACAGTGTACAAACTAACAAAGTAAGGAAAGGCACATTCTTTCATTCCCAAAGGTGTTGTGGCTTAGTTTCAATTGAGCGAGCGAATAGCGACGACCCGTCGGCGGCCGGCGGACGAAACGCTGGGCCGACTGACTCGATCGGTAGGTCGGCTGGTCGGCGAACCGTGCAGTAGCGCAGCCATTTTCCAGCTCATCTCCTGCTGACGTCACACGAAAACGCCACAGAAAATGGGCGAGCGTAAAGAGAGGAGGACAGCATTTTCGAATTGATTTTTCTACTAAATAAATTCGCGTAAACGCGGCCAGAGTGGTCGAAACAATGCCTACGGACTCCGAACTACAATTTGCGCTAGTAATCCCGCAATGTTTACAAATCACTTCAGTGTCCCTTTAAATTCCCCTCAGCAAGAAAGCGCCAAGCGCCTATCAAAAATAATATCTTCCTACGAACGAACTCAAGTTCCTTCCCGCCGCATGGACACGGGAGCACTTAAGCAAGCCTGCCTGAACTCTGCGAACATTCAATTTCTCAATTGTGCACTTTGCTATATTCTTTTGTAATTTAGATGGGTTCGCGGGAGTGCACAGGTCCTCTTTATATCATTAAAATAACTTTACTCTTTCTACCTGGAAGCCTAACTATTTATGAATATCAGAAATTGCCCCATTTTCCTGCGCTGCCTTTCGATCCTGCGCAAGACTGTGCGCAATACCGCCCTCACCAGAGTGAATGGATAAAGCCCGAAAGGTTATGTTTGGTTCGTCTGTGATCATTCAACTGTTTTAAAGAACTGATAAAGTAAATAACGGCGGGATATTGACCCTCAAGGGCGACAGTGCAGTCTATTTACGCCACCCTTCTACAAAAGTGTTGTTCTCGGGCCTCAATTTCCCAGCTTCTGACATAATTACGCTGTTAGGACCAAGCTGGTTAAAAAAATTGGTTGGGACGCGGTTCGGTGAAAGCCTGTCGAGTTCTTTGTTGCAGCTCCAAGACGAAGCGTGGTGATTCATTTTTGTTCACTTCTTGTAAGAGCGGAAGGTACATATTTGTTTTTATAAATGCGGCGGCACGTTTTAAGCGGTCTGTGGGACGTCTCAGCACGTATTCGGCGGTTTAGCGGACGGCAATACCTGCGCGATTTGTGTTGGCCATAGTGTCGGCAGAGGGTCGAGAATACCCCGCCAAATCCTTCAAGCATTTAAATGTGACTAACTGAATTCAAAAAGCGCAAAAGACAGGACAAGAAACGACTACACACGGCGGTGTTTTTTGCACGTCTTTTTGCGCTGTTACGAATTCAGTTAGCATGCACCAAATAGCCCAAGCCACCGTTCTAACGAAGTTCAAATATGACGGAGAACGTATTTTTTTTTCGGAAAGCAGGAATATGCACCCTTAACAACAGGAATGCCCACAAACACATGCGAACCACCTGTGACGTTTTTCTATACACATCACCGCGTGTATGGGAGTCGAATTACCCAAAGGTGACGGTGAAGTGATTTGTAAACATGGCGGGATTACTTGTGAAGATTATATTCTGGAGTCCCTAGGGCTTCGACCACTCTGGTTGCGTTTACGCAACTTTCTTATAAATTAATTTTAAAGTGTTGTCCTAATCTCTACATCCTCCATGCCGATTTAATTTCGTATGACGTTTACTCTTGTAGGCTTTGACTACGCCCACTGCGGCTCGCCGACCCTAGGCCGGCCGGAATTCACTCCCTAAGTTAAAACTAAGCCGTGACAAGAATTGTGTCTGGAAGAATGTCGCTTTGCTTTGCTAGTTTGCAAAAAGTCCAAGTCAATGTATATCTACGCTAGCGCACATGCAATACGTATATTGGCTTCCGACACTTCACTGAGTTCGCTTCACGGAAGCTGTAAGCTGCATTTGCCCGTGCAACTGGTACGCTAGTAGAAAATCTCAGGCCGATAAAAAGTGGGAGAAGATTCAGCGAATTTAATGTAAGTAATAAGCCAGAAAATCGACCAATACTCTCTTTGTAAAGCGTAAATCCAAGGTACGGGAAACATGTTTTGCGCAGGGTGAGCTAGCACAGAGGTCCGCAGCACGATCGCACATGTGCGATCTCTTTTTGCCCGCCTGAAGAACGCAGTCTCTAGTGAAACATATTTGTGGGGATTTGATGCGGGCGAAAAACATTTCCTGTAAGCTGCTTACATCAAAACTCTTAGTGAAAACATACTTGCGTTACAAAGGAATGTTTATCTCTTGCTCGGATAATTGCCGCTTATATCAACCAGAAGCCATTAATCGTTGCTTTGTTTTGTGCCGGGATGTGGTGGTTTTTGGGATGTTTTGCAACAAGCTATTAAAAGGGACATGTACACGTTTACGTGTCCATGTCCCTTACACAGTGCGGTTCTTGCCTTCTCTAGATACTACTGGAGTGCTCTATGATATACTTTTTGTGGTGGAATTGTATACCTTGTAGAAGTGCCGCATGACTGACCGTCATGCGGAAGTCCCCCGTTCGACGAAGTCCGTTTTTTGGGAGTTGGCTGCGTTGGTCGAGGGCATCTATGCGAAGGGAAATTACCCAACAGAGTGGCTGCACCTGGTGGACGCACCTGTCTGCTTTCTAAAGTTTTGGCGGCTGCTTTATTGTAGCTGCTCTGGTGTTATCCTTCTTAGATAACAGTTAACTTTTGGATTGCATAATAACTGCAAGTTTTTTATGCATAAAAAAATGCGGCATGGACGAGTGCTCTGAAGCACTAGATAGATGCAGTGCTTCGTAGCAGGAGGTTCGAATCTCTGGTTGAATTTATTTTTTTTTTGGGGGGGGGGGGCAGGACAGTTTATTTTTTTGTATAGGTAACTACTGCATTCGCCATTCTGCGCTGCACTCCTCATTGCCTTATGAGCGAGTTTAAAGACAACGTACAGAGAGACACTGACGCGCTGGCGAGTTTTCGTTGGCGTGGTGTGACATATCACCGGCAGCTTGGAGGCACAAAGCCGAATCCTAAAAAAGACGACGAAGTGCTTCTTCTGTAGGGCGCTGGTTCTTTCGGTACACCGCTTTTTTCTGAGCTGTGATGGACGGGGATCCCACGGAGGAGCCGTGCGACGTCGATCCACCGGCAGGCGCCGCCTCCAGAAAGTGCGCCGGCCTCCCAACTGACACGGACACCGAGGACACCGAGCTGTACTCAGCGCCCAGCGACGGTGATTCCGACGATGGCTTTCAAGTGTACCTTGGAAAAAAGGCGAAAAGAAGGCTCCTCACGGCATCTTCGCGGTCGAGCACCTCGACAGTGAAGCCCGTGCCTAGACACCCCGTGCACACAATACTGTTCGTGCCAGAGGCCAAGACAGATAGATAACTTGAGGATGCTTAACAAGCAGGCAGTTTCCGCATTCCTGGAGGCCGCTGTACCTGGAGAAGTCAAAGACGGCAGGATTAATTCCCGACGAAATATCTTGGCTATCGACGTGGAGCACCGGAGTGCGCTGGAGGTCTTGCGGAAGATTACGTCACTGCAAGACATAAAAGTGCGAGCTCATGACACTCCGCATGGAAACACGACGGTAGGCGTCATTTATCACATAGATGCGTCTATCCCCGAGAAGGACCTGCCAATACTAATCAAACCTGCACATGAAGGTATTGTCATCCGACGCGTGAGCCGCATTGGTACGTCCAGGTGCCTGATTACTGAAGATAGTTTTCAAGGGCGACAGCCTTTCTGCCCATGTTAAGGTGGGTCATTTCCGTCAGCCTGTCCGACCATATGTGCCAAAACCCCTCCAGTGCCACAAGTGCATGAAGATTGGCCATGTCGCTGCTGTCTGTGGGCGCGCCACTGTATGTCCCAAATGTGCTGGGCCGCACGAGGCTAGCGACTGCAGTGAAGGCACCCTGAAGTGCGCCAACTGTGAGGGACCTCATGATGCCTCATCGAAGAAGTGCCCACACATGAAGAGGGAGGTCGCTATCTTGAAACAGATGGTGAGGGATCACTCCACGCACAAGGAGGCTGCTGCGACGGTGCGACAGCGGCAGCGCCACCAATGTCGATGCCGGAGGCCTTCAAAGAAGCCTCACCATTTTCCACCCAACGCCTCTATGCAAGCGGATCCTCCACCAGTGCAACAAATACTTCCTCCACCGCTACCACCGCGGCGCCCGCTTCCGCCGCCTCCGCCATCCCCGGTCCAGCAGGAGTCACCGAGCAGGCATCGGAAGGAGTTTCAACCCTTGTCGGTTGACACATGGCCCCAACTGCCACCGATTGTACCTCCGACTGACCCCCAACGCTCAGGGCAGAAGACAGTCATGCGATCTTCCGCCCCGGCTTCAGGCCCAGATATGCAAGTCGTAGCGGTCTTGAGGTCCCTCATGAATGCTATCTGTACGTTACTCACTAACAAACACTCCATCTGTGTTGAGTGCGCTACAAGTACTGGAGGCCCTGGAGCCAGTACTCGCAACCCTCGGGTGAGCAAGTGCAATGGCCAATGTGCGCCCTTCGTTCAAAGCGGATGTCAAGGACACTTCCATTTTTCAGTGGAACGCCAGAGGTCTGCTGTGCACGCATCTCTGATCTCCGGCAATTTGTGTTATCTGTGAGCCGAAACTGTATAAACCTATTAGGCTATCTGGTTATGAACTTTTTCAATCATCCACATTCCGGGAGCCCACCAAGGTCGCGGTTTTCATCAGACGTGAGCTCACCTACGTGCACCATCCTGTACAGCCTCACAGGGGTAACGAGTACGTCTGCCTGACCATCAGGAAACGCAAGCTCACCTTCACACTTGTGGGTGCGCACATACACCCAACATCTCGTTTTGATCGCAAGAGGCTGGAGGGCATACTAAGCACAACGACTGGTCCATGGGTCATTACGGGGGATTTTAATGCCCACCACTTGCTTTGGGGAAGCTCAGGCTTTAACAGCAAAGGCCGGAGCCTGGTGTACTTTGCCTCAGACCATGGCCTGTGCTTACTGAACGATGGAAGTCCTACTTTTTTACGTTGAACGAACTACGGCAGTTGCTTGGACCTAACGTTCGTGTCACAATGCTTATCCGGCCGTACAGAATTGTTTCCAGACAGAAACCCATGGAAGCGACCATATTCCGACTTATTTAAAGATTCATGGTCTACAAAGTCGCTTCGACCCTAACGTTATTCGGGTGACCAATTGGTCACAATTTCAATCCAAGATGGAAGATTTTTGCGGGGGGCGACGAGCCTGGAGATCTGGAGTCTGCCATTGGAAGCACGCTAGTTGCTTGCAAACGTTCCGTCCAGCTGTCTCCTAAAATCAGAGTTCGACAAAGAGCTGGAACGCCTTAGAGCTGTCCGCCGGCGCGCCGAACGAAGATACAGACGTATGAAGTCTCTCCAAGATTTAAGAGATGCGAGAAGAAGATCCAACGCCGCATTATCAAAGTGCAAGCGCAGCGTTGCAAGTCCTTTTGCGAATCACTCGACCTTCGGAAATCTTTGTCTGGAATATGGAGAACTCTGCGAGGGCTAATGACCCTCGTGCAACAGTGCTCCCCATTCAAGGCTCTGGCCCTTCACCAGAAATGCGGGGAGCTCGAAGTAGCGGAGGACTTCTGCGTTCGGATCGCCAGTGGAACAGGCTTTGCTGGTTCATCACTTGCCACTGACATTCCCGCGAAGATTCTCGGATGGACGTGCCGTTTCTAATGGAAGAGCTCGAGGCGGCATTGGCTCTCTGCACCCGATCGTCATCGCCTGGGCCAGATGGAGTCACCTATGCTGCCCTCTGTCACCTTGGCAATGGCGCCCGGCGCGCCCTTTTGAAATACTTCAACGACCTATGGCGCGATGGCATAGTCCCTGAAAAATGGAGGTCTAGCCGCCTTGTTCCGCTCCTGAAACCTGGAAAATCTCTGCTGGACTAGGCGGCATACCGACCCATAGCACTTGCCGGTTGCGTTGGCAAGCTTATGGAGTGAGTTACCCTTGCACACCTGGAGTGGTTCCTGGAACACTACAACGTCTACCCTTCAGTCATGGCTGGTTTCCGTCGTGGCCGTTCTTCTATCGACTGCGTTATCGACCTGGTGACCTTTGTGCAGCAGCAGAGACGCATCAAGCACATATGCGCTGCACTCTTTCTGGTCGTGAAAGGAGCGTATGACAACGTGGAGCGTGATGCCATTCTTAAAGCGCTGCAGGCAGTGGGGCTTGGCGGCCGCGTCTACCAGTGGGTGCGAAGTTACCTCTCGGGGAGGTCATTCTTTGTAATGACTCAAGATGGCCCAATGTCAATACACTACACCCAACGCGGTGTCCCCCAGGGAGGTGTATTGAGCCCCACCTTGTTCAACCTGACTCTCATCGGCCTCGCAAGCTCTCTCCCAAGAACGGTTCATCTGTCGATTTACGCGGATGATATTTGCATCTGGGCAGATGGAGTGACTCGACGTCACGTGCGGGCGTGCCTGCAAAAGGCTGCAGATTTGACAAACACCTATCTGCACAAGCAAGGGTGGAAGTGTCTTCCAGCAAATGCGCAGTGCTTGCGTTATCACGGAAGCCTATGTACGCATACCCTTTGACAGTTAATGGCGAAAGGGTATCTAATGTGAGGCATCACAAGTTTCTCGGCGTGGTCGTCGACAGAGACCTTTCATGGAGCCCCCATGTTCGTTTTTTGAAGAAGAGGCTGTCTGCAGTGGCCCACATTCTCCAGTTCATCGGCGGCAAGATGTGGGGAGCATCTATGAAGTCAATGTTTCAGCTTTACGACGCACTATTCTTGGACTCCCTACGGTACAGCCTGCCTGTACTTTCAGGTACGTGCCGTACCAATATTCAGCAACTGCAAGGCATACAAGCACAGGCCCTCCGAACTTGCCTTGGCCTACCACGGTGCACGTCAACAGCTCCAACCATTGCTGTGGCACGTGATCACCCCTTACCCACTACGTGACAATTGGAACACTCAGGGCGCATATTAGGCACCTAACCAGGCTGCCGGATCATAACTTTGCTAGTATACCATCTAAACGCCCCCATGCGTCTTTCGCAAAGGTTGTAGCTTCCAACATCACCAGCATGCCATCCAACTACACGCCTGCGATGAGGCCGCCACTCCCACTTTGGTATACGACGCAGCCTCGAGCATGCCTCACTATCCCAGGCTTAACAAAGAAGCAAGATTTTCCAACGCTGGCAGTACAGCAGCTAAGTCTCATTTATTTACACGAGAGATACAGTGACTTCACCCATATTTACACCGATGGCTCCGTAACATCTAGTTCTTGATTGATTGAGGGGTTTAACGCGCCGACGCAACGCAGGCGATGAGGCGCGCCGTAGTGGAGGGCTCCGGATTAATTTTGACCACCTGGGGATCTTTATCGTGCGCCGAAATCTCGTACACACGGGCGTTTTTGCTTTTCGCCTCCATCAGAAAAGCGGCCGCCGCGGCCGGGAATCGAACCCGCGACCTCGTGCTCAGCAGCGCAACGCCTTAGCCAGTGAGCCACCGCGGCGGGTAACATCTAGTTCTGCCGGCGCCGTTGTTATACCACGAATGTCCATGTCCACAGAATTCAAAATAGCCCATCTTACCACATCCACGGCTGCAGAGCTTACCGTCATCCGTTGTGCCCTTCGATCACACCGTTGAACAAACTTCATGCCGAAGATGGGCGATGTTCTGCGACTCAAAACCTGCGCTTCAATCGCTCCAGTCAGCCCTGTGCCGTGGACCTCATTAACAGCTGCTGGCCGAGATAAGACTACTGTACGACCGTGCCACCCAAGCGGGTCATGATATTGCCTTTCAGTGGCTTCCCAGTCATTGCGGCATTGTCGGAAACGAAAGTGCGGACGCTGCCGCACGCTTGGCACACCAAAAAACGGATACCATATCTGTCGTGTCCGCTCCTTTGGGAGCGGTGATGCGAGCAAAAGACTGACGCCACTCCGATGTAGCCGCAAACAAGAAAAAGCCCCGTGTTTATTTCACAGCCTCGTTTTATACAATCCAGCCAGTGACGTCACCTCGGCCCGCGCACCCTGGTGCGCAGCCGCAACAGAGATAACAGATAACACGACATCTCCCTTTTTTTTTCTTTTTTTCTAAAGGGTTTTCAACACAACACAAAAGTAATCTACAAAGCCCCAACAGAAACAAGTGAACGTATCAACTGTAGCCATATCGCTCTGGCGGTCTTATTTCGCGGCCGTAACATGTCACATAACCGCCCGGCCTTTGTTTATTCAGCGGAGTGGCCGGCGTTAGATTCAACGTGGAAGGCTCTGAAGAGGCGTTGCCTTCCTCGGATTGCCCCGTAGCGTTGGGAGTGGCAGGAAAGTCGTAAGACGGGGCATGCCCGCTGGTTCGCTCACTGTACCTAACCAATGTCCTCCTGTTTCTCTCCAGCTCCGCACCGTCATCGGTCCGCACCCTATACGACCGAGGCCTCAGGGCTGAACTCAACACCGTTGCCGGCTTTTTGCAGTCTTTTATCCACACCCGGTTTCCTGGTGCGAGGGGTGGCAAGGGGGTAGCCGCATGGTGACGGTCGTAGTCGATCCTTTGCTTGTTCCGAACTGCCTCGTCTCTGCTTTGAAGGCTCCTGAAACCCCGAGCCTTTGATGGTACAAGTTTTTTTCGGATGCACCGGGAGCGTAGAGCGTAAGCGCCTGCCCATCAGTAGCTGGGCTGGACTTGTGCCCAACGGCCCAGGGGAGTCTCTATACGCCAGGAGGGCTAGGTACGGGTCAACCGATTTTTCCAAGAGCCGTTTTACAGTTTGTACCGTACGCTCGGCTGCCCCGTTTGATTGCGGGTACCTGGGGCTGGATGTGACGTGATGGAAGCCGTAACTGGCCGCAAACGCAGCAAATTCTGCAGACGCGAACTGAGGACCGTTGTCAGTCACAACAATTTCTGGGATCCCGTGCCTGGCAAATACGCTCTTCATTTGTACAATGACCGCCGAAGAGCTTGTGGAAGATAATAGGGCGAGCTCCGGATAACGAGAAAAATAGTCTACGACCACAAGGTAGTCTCTTCCGCGCAAGTGGAAAAGATCAGCTCCTAGCTTTAGCCAAGGCAAGCTGGGAGACTCTGATTGCATCATCGGTTCGGCTTTTTGAACGCGCAGCGTCGCGCAGTCCTGACAACTATTAACCAAAGCTGCCAGCTCGGCGCTGAGACCTGGCCACCACACCGATTCCCGAGCCCTTGCGCGACATTTCACAATGCCCTGGTGTCCCTCATGCAATGAACGGAGAACTTCGCTCCTTAGACTCCGAGGCACCACCAAACGAGACCCATGCAGAAGAACACCGCCACATATCGTGAGGTTTGCTCTTTGCGACCAGTAAGGACTCAGCCAACTGCTTACTTTTGCGCAACGGGGCCAGCCTGCCCTACAATACCAGCGAAGTTGTTTGCAAGTCTCATCTTTTTCTTGCGCCCTCTTCATTTTGTCCCAGTGTGCTGAAAATTTGAGTTCGCCAATACAGCCTTCTACGTGGCTCGACACTTCGCTGCAACCTAGCTCTCCCATCGCTAAACCAGCTTCCTTGCACGGTGCCCGGGAAAGAGCGTCGGCGGTACCAATCTGCTTTCCTGAAAAGCAAAATCGCATGAGCCTTAATCGGAACCTTTGTATTCTGGGGGGCAGCACATCAATCGGCGACTGCCCCAGCAGCGATACAAGCGGTTTGTGGTCTGTCTCAAATTGAAATTCCAGCCCTATCAAAAAACACTCGAGCCTTTCTGCCGCCCACGTCAGCGCCAGCGCTTCCTTTTCTATTTGCGCGTATCGTTGCTCCGTTGGTGTTAATGATCGAGAGTGATACGCAACGGGCCGCCTTTCGCCGTCCGGCTGCACTTGCATCAGCACACAGCCGAGACCTACCGACGATGCGTCGGCCGACACAATGGTGCGCAGCTTGGGGTCGAATTTCGCGACGCATTGCGCCGAGGTGATCAATGCTTTTAGAGCCTCGAATGCTCTTTGCTGAGGCGGGCCCCAATGCCACTCTGTCTTTCAAGAGCAGACTGCGGAGCGGTGCTGATACGTCAGCAAGATTGCTCACAAACCTTGCCAGATAGTTTATCATGCCCAAAAACCTGCGTACATCCGCAACACTTTTTGGCGTAGCCATCTCGTTTATGGCGTGAACTTTTTTGGGATCTGGCCTGATTCCTGAAGAATCGACCACGTATCGTAAAAACGCTACCCGTGTGACACAAAAAGAACACTTTGCCCGATTAAGTGTCACGCCAGCTTTTACGAGCCTTTCGAGTACTGCGTGCAGCCGTTCGTCGTGTTCCTGTTCCGTTGATCCGTAAACCAAAATGTCATCCATTAGGTTCACCACCCCTGGGAGGCCCTCCAAGATTTCAGCCATTTGCTTTTGGAAGTATTCCGGAGCCGAGCTGATACCGAACGGCAGTCGCTGGAAGCAGTACCTACCGAACGGAGTGATAAAAGTTGTCAGCTCCTGGCTTTCTTTTGCCAACTTAACCTGGTGGAACCCGGAATTGGCATCCAATTTCGAAAAGTATATGGCCCCCGCCAATTGCCCAAGGGCGTCGTCTATAGTTGGCAACACAAACTGTTCACGTAGGACGCTCTTGTTCAGCTGGGTTAGGTCCACGCATATTCGCACTTCCCCGGATGGTTTTACTACTGGCACTATTCCTGCACACCATTTAGTCGGACCGTCAACCTTCCGAATGACCTCACTTTCGACCATTTTGTCCAACTAGGGTTTGATAGGGTCCTTTAACGGAATGGGTATTCGTCGAGGTGTAAAAATTGCGAAGGGAACCGCGCCCTCCTTCATGCGAATGGTGTATTCGCCGGGCATCGTGCCCAGGCCACGAAAGAGCTGCGGATACAAGTACTCGTACTGTTTATCATCAACAGCCTCAACAAATTTGACCACACCGAGGGCTTCAATTGCTGGGAGCCCTAGCAAAACACACTGCAGTGACTCAACAACGTACACTGTTTTGTCGCGCGGTTTTGCCTTTCCAAACTATCAGCAGGAAAGGAATCCTTAACATCAAGGCGCTCATCTGCGGCGCTTCTCAACACAGCTTGTGATTTGTCTATGCGAGGCGGAACACCGGGGAAATCGGGCGGAACGACAGTGACCTCGGCTCCCGAATCAATTTTTGCACATACGCGTACATTGTTAATACACACTTCCGCGTATCTGGCATTACAGCTGCCGAGTGTCCCGAGAAAAAAATTTGTCCTTCGACTTCTAGCACAGACACGCCCACCTGGTTGTTTTCCTTGGACTTCTGGCAGACCACGGCGAAATGTCCTTTGGTTCCACAAAGGTGGCACCGTGATAACCGTGCGGGGCACCGGGTTCTCGCATGATTCTCACGTCCACAGAACCGGCACCCTGGTAGTCGGCGGTTTTCTCGTGACCATGGCTGCAGCGACTGTCGTTGCTGTTCGGTGGTGCGCCCCTCCCGGTTGATAAACGGCTCGCTCGGTGTCCGTTGAATGGTGCCCAGTTCTCCAGTCGTTGCCTCGTTGCTGTCGGCCCGAAGTTCCAGTTGCTGTCGGTGGACTGTTTCCTTGAGTCTGGCCTTCGCTAGAGCGGTCGCTAGCGTAAGAGTGGCATCCATCTGGAGAGCTTCTGACAGCTGTGCGTCTCGGAGGCCTACGACAAATCTGTCCCTGATCATGCGCTCCCGGAATTCTGCAAATTCGCAGCGGTCGGCTAGCTCATGCAGGGCTGTCACAAACTTGTCCACGCTTTCTCCGGGCTCTTGCTTCCGGCGATGAAAATTAGCGCTTTCGTAGACTATGTTCTTGGCGGCCACGAAATGAGCGTCAAACTTTGTCTTCACCACCGCGTAGCTTCGGGACTCTTCCTCCGTCAGGCCGAACGTTTGAAAAATTTTCCTGGCCTGCCTGCCCATGGTGTACAACAGCGTCCTCACCTGGGCTTCCTCCGTTCTGTCGTTGAGCCCCGATGCGTAGCGGTAGTCGTCGAAGGACGTAATCCATTCTGGCCACTCGGAAGTCCTGTCGAAGTTGAACGGCGCAGGCGGTGGCAGGGCGGCCGCTGGTGGGCTGGCTGCCGCTTTCTGGTCCGTCATCGTACGAACGAGTGCAGGGTGAATGCCGCAATGCCACCGAGGGAGAGGAGGCTCATCCCACTTCTGACACCATGTCGTGTCCGCTCCTTTGGGAGCGGTGATGCGAGCAAAAGACTGACGCCACTCCGATGTAGCCGCAAACAAGAAAAAGCCCCGTGTTTATTTCACAGCCGCGTTTTATACAATCCAGCCAGTGACGTCACCTCGGCCCGCGCACCCTGGTGCGCAGCCGCAACAGAGATAACAGATAACACGACAATATCTATTCCGTTATCCAGGACGGACGCCGCTAGAACTCTCCGCAAACTTGCTCGGGAGACCACGCTATCCAAATGGACCACCCAAGAGTTCACGAGCGCTCGTATTCATGCCCTGGACCCCCATCTTCAGCGCCCCCTCCCATTAGGCCTCCCACGATCTGATGCAACCATTCTTTGTCGTCTCTGGCTTGGAGTCGAATTCAGAAATGCTTACTCCTATTTGATTGGAATGGCAGCCAGTGAGGCGTGCGAAGTCTGTGACACACCAGAGACCATACGACATGTCCTCTGCGATTGTTCACGGTTTTCATCCGAACACTGCCAGCTCTCTGCGACTCTACGAAAGTTAGACTCTCGGCGCCCGTTCTCTGAGGAGACACTCCTGGGCCACTGGCCTTCTCCGTCGTCTGCGGACAAGGTGACAAAAGCGCTCCTGTGTTTCCTCAAAACGACGGAATTGCACAAAAGACTGTAGCGCGAAAGACTACCTGCTATGAAATCAGTCAACTTGTTTGTCTAAAGTGTCCTACCGCTAGGCTCACCACACTGCGCTATGTCTGTCCCTTTCCCCTTCTTTTTCTATTTTCCTCTTTTTACTCATTGTTCTCCTTTCCCCCGTGCAGGCTAGCATACTAGGCCGTAGCCTGGTTAACATTACTGCCTTTCCTTTACGTTTTCTCTCTCTCTCTCTCTCTCCGCCGACTGCTGGCCTCGTGAGAGCCTTTAAAGACGAACAAGGCACGCTGCGGAGTTGAGGAAGAAGCTGAGCGTCTCCGATGCTGCGTACGGCACGCAGCCACTGCGAACGCGTCATCTGGTACACGTTACGACTTTAAGCGCGTCTGGCATCCTTGTCTGGCCTATAATGCCGCCGACAACGACATCCAACCAGCGGTAACGTTGGGCGCCAAGCATGTTGCTGCGGGGAACCAAAACTGAAACTGGTTTGAACAACTCTACAAAAATAAACGACAAATACATGCCGACACATGTGCTTGTTGCCAGTAGTAGTAGAGATACTTCTAAAACAATAACATTGACATACAATCATCTGCGTATACACGTATACATAAAGTTTAAAATCCTGGGTATCGTTCAAGCACGTCGCGTGACGTTTCCTGTGAGGCTAACCTGTCTTGAAATACGAATGGACGCTGTTTAGCGTACTAAATTTCATATATACGCATTTGCGCTTTTGTCAGTCCTATTTTTCCCTTAGGAAAAACATAAGTGCTATTCGCATGAAGTGAAATTGTAAGAATGTACCTTTGTGGTACATTTCGCGGGAGTTCGAAACAGTTTCGGTTTTGGTTCCGCCGTGCAATACGTATATGGTTTCTGACGTTATCTGTAATCGAGCATTGGTCATACTGCAGAAATCTACATGATCAGCTATTCACACGTTATTGACCGCAGAAACGGGCCGCATAAACCTCCTTGCGCTGCTTCAAGCTAACAAGTATCGTTTCATGCAGCAAGGCCGAGCCGAGGTGGACGCAGAGGCTGAACTCCGGTGCTCCACTTCACCGGAGATCGTGAAGTGCGGGGCGCCTCTCCCACAGCTACGGATCTCACCTACACGCCTTTTCTCCGTACTATCCGCCACGTCATCGGCGAATCGGCCAATTAACCACATTCGGCCAATAAAAAAGGCATCTACCCCTAGATTTGAACCCGCACAGTGGATGCCAACGCTCCGTGCTTCACCAAATTACACTGCGGTAATATGCAACGAGGCTTACAAATAACAAGTACATATGTTGAGGCCCACCTCCGTCATATTGGACATTTGCGACATGTTTTTAGCGGTAAAAACAGGCGAACACAAGAAAGAGGACAGGACAGGCGCTTCCAACATTGCATCGGACATTGCTGTTTACTGGTTGGGTTGCAGTACTTTGAGCTGCTAAGCTGAGCATTGATTGAATAACGTTTTTGCAGTAGGCTTTACCCTAGCCCCCGCAAATATCTGATGAGCAGCTACTACACTTTTTCTGGCAGGATTATCGAATGGCAATGTGTGGCCGTGCTGAAGACCGGTATGGTGTTTCATTCTGCGAAATGGTTTTACGGTTTACGATAAAAAATTTCAGTTGGTTTGATTTCCTTAGTACGTATATTACTTCGCTTTTTATTTGTTTTAGGTTTTCTACAGGTGTACCCGTCGCAGAGGCATATACAGCTTACGCGAAGCGTTGTACGTCAATTATATGAAACAATACTTGCTCGCTAGAAACGGTCATCATCACCATCATCATAAACGTACTCAGGTCCACTGCAGGACAAAGGCCTCTCCCACTGACCTCCAACCACTCGTGTCCTGCGCTGCTCGAGTCCACAGTTTGCCCCGAATTTCTATATTTCATCCGGTTTATCCGGTCCGTCTCTGAAGTCAAAAACATGTGACTAGGGGGTCATGGTGACTTCTGAAGTATGGCTAATGCACGATCACAGATATCCTTAGAAAATATGGGCGCGTTTCACGGTAAAACCAAAACCGAAACTTGTTCGAACTCTCCAAAAATAAACCACAATAACTTTATCCCGACACATACTTGTTGCGAATTGCACTAAAGTATTTCCTGAAAAAACATTCTTTACGCAAGCGCAGGTGCGCATGCATGAACTCTAAATTCTTGGCCGTCGTCCATTACATCGTAAGATGGGTTTGCTTTATTTCCCGTCACTGCTGCTGTTGTTGTGGCTGTTGTTGTGGCTGTTGTTGTTGTAAAAATTAAATACGATATTAGCGACTGCAAAAACGAAGAAGCCGTGTTTATCTGCGCCCGTCTATGCAATGCAAACACAATCACGAGTTCATCATCGTCATCATCATCATCGCCAGCCTATCTACGCCCACTGCAGGGCAAAGGTCTCTCCCATTATTCTCCAATTATCCCGGTCCTGTGTTAACTGCGACCAATCACAAGTTAAACAAGTATGAAAAAGTGGTTGCTTGCTACTTATCACTAGGGTGTGTAATATTCTTCAAAATCCCAACTCGATTTTTTTTCCCTGTCGTGTGCAATGTTCACAGTACTCTTCGTGGGCTCAACTATCACTAAGCACCTCAATGATTGGCGAAAAAGGGAGAAAGTCACGCACTTGTGTGACGATTCGGCGTGGAGCTCAGAATAGTGTAACAGTATTGCTGGCTTTGCAAACCTTGATATTATAAATGAATTTATATAACAATCTCGTTTTAAACCATTTTATGTCTAGAATATGGCAGCTCAGTGCATGAATAAAGTACTGCACTAGTGAGCACGAAGTTTCGGCTTGGTTCCTGGCAATGACAGTCGCTTTTCTCATCAAGTAAAAACAAGGCAACAGGATGATAAAGTGCCATAAGCGAAAACGTATATGTACCTCAAGTATTGAGCACGCTCAAATCAATTAGGCATCACAAATTGGTCCGTTGCCCCTCCCCTCCTCCCACGGCTGTCCGCAAAGCCTCACAGTATCTTTTACTCGGAAATTTCCAGTTTCAACTGAATGATAACAATTTGAACATGTTTGTCATCCTTGAATCACTTTTCGCCTCCCGCCCATGTTATACACTACAACTGTAAAATAATGCACAGTTCTGCTTGAAGCTACGGTGCGAAAAAGTTACAGGGCTGGCTGCCGATGCTGAACCCATTAAATTATGCATTCCGCTGTCTCTTGAGCTGCCTTTGTCTGCACGTTAAATCCCGTCAAGCTTAACTTGAATCAAGTTTTTTAGTGCACCAGCCAACTCAATAGGATGGATCATTCGTTGATTTCAAGAAAAATGGCAAGCGCAAGAAGTTTGTTTTTCTAGCCTACGGGTAATTATCCAAATATGATTATCTGACGACAACATTCACGTGTATTTAGTGATGCTACCACTCTGTGTGTGAGGAACCCAACTGGTTAGATCATGACGAATAGCAGTACTCAAAACGAAATTTTATTGTTTGTTTCATTTACAGACGATATTGCTGAAATTGACCACTGAACATCGCGGGACAATACGCTCGCGTTTGTGCTGGTGAGCCCGAGGTTACGGGTTCGATTTATGGCCGCGGCAGCCGTTTCTCAGATGGTGGTCAAAATTAATCCAGAGCCCTCCACTACGGCGCGCCTCATCGCCTCTGTAGCGTCGGCGCATTAACCCAAGAGTCAATCAATCAATCAATCAATACGCTCACGTGCAACAGGTTACATGGACGCAAAACTGAGTCCTACATTAATAAGAATAACAAAACTGTCAAAACGGTCGGTTAAATTTGATGGAGTAAAATTTTACACAACTGATTCAAACCCATCGCTGTCCGCTTTATCCGAATGAGCGCACTAAACTTATCTCATTGTTGGACCTTTCGTCTCGGTGGATCTTTCATCTCGATGGACATTCAGGCTCGATTGGACCTTTCGTCTCGTTGGACCTTTCGTCTCGTTGGACATTCCGGCTCGATTGGACCTTTAGTCTCGTTGGACATTCAGGCTCGCTGGTCACGTGACGAACTGGACCTTTCGACTCGTTGGATCTTTCGTCTCGTTGGACATTCAGGCCACAAGCGTGGTCACAGTACCCCTCCGCGAGTCTGTACGCCATCGGCACGCGGACGACAATCTGCATACGGCGCACAAAATATGAGGAACACTAGACTGCGAAGCCCTTTTCAGCGAATCAGCGCAGCGAAATGAAAATAAAGCAGCAGAAGCAATTTCGCCTTCATAACTAGCTGGTTGGCGACCCTGAACGGACAAATGAAAAAAAATTGCCGCGTATCTGCTTCTTACGTTGCAAATGTAGTCAAAAGACGATAGTCTTTATCGACTTTATTTTTGCTAAGTAAATGCCTCCCTTCGCTTTCCCGCTCAACTCTCATGTTTTTCCTCTTGTGTCGCGCTCCTCCCAAGGTGAAGACACCTAAGGTTTGCTTAAATAATTTTGAATTCCCCGCATTACACTGCTCCAAACCGGGTATCTCGATGCCAATGCTGCCGTACGGCGAAGGCGCGCGTGAATCGAGGCGCCTTACTTCAACGTTTATAGAACCGCGTTTCCCTACTCCACGTGCGATGCAAGCAGAACGTGGAACCTATCTAGTGGAACCTTTCGTAACTGTTGCCGGTTGATTTCTTAAAATGGCGCCAGAAGCTATAGTGGCGCGGGCGACAGGAGGCGACGGCGGAGGGAATTTTTTTTTATGCAGTTGATGAAGTATTTAATTTCGCAAAAGTCAAGCATGTATGATTTTTATCAAGAAACACTGCAAATATCACTTCTGTATTAATTTGTTGTCTTCTATTTGCGTAATGTCTTGTTCTTCTTCAACAATGCTGACAAGTATGAACATTACACCGGACTTCGACGGGTAGATGTAGCTGTGACTATATAAGACTATTGCTCAGGCATTGTTTTACTTTGGCCGGTTGGATGAATCGAGTCACAGACAGACAGACAGACAGACAGACAGACAGACAGACAGACAGACAGACAGACAGACAGACAGACAGACAGACAGACAGACAGACCAAAATTTCTGGCTTTAAGTAGCCCAAGAAAGACTATCGTCTTTAAAAGCAAAATGCGGGAGCCCATGCTCCAATTTCAACTTGGGCAGGCAGATTTGCAAGCGTAATGGTAAATGACCGTCGATGACAACAGAGCAGCGTGAACAGCGAGTATCTTACCTTTCGCGATCTGAAGGTATGAAATATATATTTCACAAAATGCACACAACAGTAACAATTCAAACTCGGCGATTCGGTAAGGCAAATGAGGAGTCAGACATAACGTTCCATTCTTGCGAATCTACACGAACAGATACACAAACTTCAGAGGGAGACAGCGAAATAAACGACGGGGTGCAGTAGGCGAGTCATCATGACAAATACTATGTAAGGTGATGCTAAGGCGTGCTTACTTCGTTAGTTTGCGAAAGGTACGCACATAGGCGTATATGAGTCAATGCAACAGTCATACAACATAACGAAACGTAAACATTTTGGTGAAGTTTGCAATAAAACAGGAGTGGGGAAGTTTTCAGGCGTGTCAAACACCCGGACAGCAGCAAATAACATGCCTCAAGGCACGCACCGTAACTGCCGTACAAGGATGTGTAACGCCAAGTCTGCGTGAAAGCCAGTATCATAACAGAGCGCCGCCGTAACAAGTAATGGCAAATCCTGATACGTTTATTACGCCAAGGCCTCAAAAATGAGCTACTGCTTCCACAGCACGCAACTCGCCCATTCGAACCGTTTCGCCATCCTGATACGCGAATCCGTGAAAATCTGCGATACCTTTTCAAACGAATACGGGCACTCACAATTTGCGCTTCAAGACAGCCGACCTATTGACAGCTGCAATTATGTACACCAAGTACTACGGCACTAGACCACGGTGCTTCCTAATGCCTCCATCGCAGCGCTAAGCGGTAGTGAAGCGCACTCGCTTTGTTGCGATGACACTACCGACACTAATTCCACAACAGAACGCTGCGAGCCAGAAACATCATTCTGCGAGAGTGCGCGCAACAGCCCCTCAATGAGTTATGCGAGTGAGAGTATCAGTGCAATATGGCGTCAGCCGTCCATCCAAATTGTATTCCTAAATCAACAGGCCACTGGAGAGTTGATACGGTGCCCTCATTATAAAGGGGAGTAGCCACATATTCTCGAAGCTAAAGGCAGTCGTTCCATTAACTAGTGGCTGTGCGTACGAGCCTATCCCCAGCTTTCCGGCTCAAGCCTAGTTCAGCCATCGGCCACCAGGCGCTCAGGAACGAACGTAACTCTATGGGCGGCGATCTTGTTAACACGATTACTCACAATTTTAGAAATGTTCTTTGATGTTTTTCTTATCATGTTATCTTGGGAGTGGATACTACCAGTATATAAAGCATCGCTAAAGTATATTGGTTCCACAAGGTTCCTGAATGGTTTAAAATGTGAGTATTGCGGAGAAGCTCCTGTCGTCCCCGGAGCACACCAGGGGCGGTATTCTCGCAACTGTCCCTTTTGAAAACGTCCCTTTTGCGTCCCTTTCATCGTGACGTACTTCCGATTAAGAAGTGGACGTTGGCAGCATTAAGGAAGGTTGGCAGTATGTTTGCCGCGCTTGCGTTACGTCACTTCCGGTTGTTTGCTTTTAGCCAATCAGGGCTCGCCAAAAGGGACACTTTTGAAAGGGACGCAAAAGGGGCAAAACTCGAGAATACCGCCCCAGGTGTTGATCACTCGTTGGATGCTTTGCCTCGTCGTTGTATCAATCCGGGTTCCAAGCAAGTCCCATTTCTTTTATGCCTACGCACGTTGTGCGTGCACGCGTGCATGCATGCGCGCGTGTGTGTGTGTGTGTGTGTGTGCGTGCGTGCATGCGTGCATGCGTGTGTCTGTGTGTGAATGCGCGCATGCGTGCATGCGTATGTGTGTGTGCGTGCATGCCTGAATTCGTGTGTGCTAGTGTGCGTGCATGCACACATGCGTGTGTGTGCGTGTTGTGTGCGAGCGCGTACATGCGTGTGTGTGCACGCTTGCGTGCTTGCATGCGTGTGCGCGTGCGTGTGTGTGCGTGTGTGCGTGCATGCGTGTGTGTGTGCGTGCGTGCGTGCATGCGTGTGTGTGCGTGCGTGCATGCGTACATGCGTGTGTGTGTGCTTACGTACGTGCATGCATGCATGCGCGATCACATGCGTGCGTGCATGCAAGCGCGTGCGTGTGGGCGTGCATGTGTGTGCATGTGCGCGCGTGCGTGCACCTTCTCATTTGCATCCCAGGGTACGTTAGGTAGACCACGGAAACTAAGGACGTCAGCAGAGCAGCCAGAAAAATGAGAACATGAAGCAGCCGTGAATTTCGTTGAGCAGCAATAGAAAGTTTAGTTAAGTGCAGTTTACATGTCTCTGGTGTCACTCTTTGTACAGCCCCGTGTGAGAATTCAAGTGACGTCATATTGATAATCGTTGTGGGTTTCGTTTACAGCTTCGCAGTCCAACCACATTCTTAGTGTGGATTGGAGGAACAATTTTTGTATTTTTCTAATTTCATAATTAGGGAAGCTTATTTAGCCAATTTCAATAGCAGCAAAGCTAGGCAAAAAATTCCGAATACAAAGCTGCACAGCGGTGTTCAAAACTTCGAAATAAATAGTTTCTGTAGTATTTTCCAGCGTACTCATGCATGATATACAAAAGCACTACGTGACATGCCCGCTTGCGCGTCGTCATTGCAGTGCTCCCAAACGTTCGGTGCACAAGCAGCCAACGGCGTGCTGCCGCTTAAAAGCGACAGGTCAGCGACGCAAGCGATAACCGTTGCCTGTGCTTATCGCTATAACGAACTGTCGCGAGGGGAGCACATCGCTGGCGTAAATTGCACAGCCAACTCCTACAGCCAACTGCCGCCTCGCAAGTTGCAGCACGCCGGCGGCTATATGTGCGTGAAACACTTGGGAGCACTGCAATCAGGACGCGCAAGCGGGCATGCCACGTCGTGTTGTTTTGTATTTTTCAGTAATCAGAAAATATTGAATAGATAGAAAGACGGGAACTGTTTATTCGGGTATTCTGCAAACCGCTCTTCCATTACTGTCAAATTGAATTTTTTTGCCTAGCTCCGTTTCTTAGGAACTTGGCTAATAAAACTTGACTGATTATCTGATTAGGCAAGGTGCAAAAAATAGTGTGACAGAATACATATAAAATAGAGGAACATGCCTTTCGTCGCGTCGTCTCAGAGTGCATCGGCATATTTTAAACTCCAGCTGAAGTTAGCTTATACAGTACTGGGTTGAACAATGAGATTGATTTGAGGATTGATTCTAAAGCTGGGTAACTGACTGACTGGTTGGATTTAATGATTATAATAAGAAGTAACAATGTACCGGAAGAGTATTTTGTTGTGAATATTATGAAATACTGCCTTTTAGTGGTAATATTTATCCAGCGACGAAAACAGCCTTTCCGTATGCCGCTTTTTTGGCTTGTTCCGCTCGTCAAATGGCATCGAGCGTATTTTTCGGCATTCCGCCGTTGGCGCAACCGTCCTAAGATGGGCGAAAATGTCGAAGATGACTTCCGCTCTCCGGTTGGTCAAAGTGTATACAGTCAAAGTCTTCCCAAAATTGTGAGAACAGGATTTCAAAATTATAGTAACACTACAGTGATTCCGGGATGTGCAAAAGTGCGAAGAAGTAATTGTCGTATTAAGCTGTTCCGGCAATCTTTGTCACTGCGTGATTCTCATACACGCTAGAACGAAGAAGTGGAAGTTGGAGCAATCCTCTGCTGCATTACGACTAGCTCAAGCACTGAATATATGCGTGAACATCATTACAGACTCTCAAATGGCATTAGACTATTGATTGGCTGCAGCCAGAATACCTGAATGCTTCGGTAAGATACTCCCATCCACAATAAAGTTAACGTTATCTGGACTCCTGTGTAGAAGGGTTTGGAAGAGAACGAGGCACCGACAAAGAAGCACGTGAACTAACAAACCTTGCTCCTCGCGACCGGTCGCGAGGAGCCATCGCTAACTAATCGAGGAGCCATTTCCGAAGAACACTAAGAACGTTTCCTCATCGTACTCTAGAAACACGATCCATCACCGGGCCACAACTGGTCTCAATTCTGACGAATCGCAAACTCTGTAAATGACAAACCAACACAAGTATCCACAAATCTACGTCGGCGAAGATGTTTGGTGGCAACATGAAACATCAGCTTTAAACTCTGCTAAATTCGGGAACATGCATCCATTGCCTTTCGCAGAACCTAGCCATTTCCAAGTGCATGCTTCGGCATGAACAACTCAACCATAGTTACTCTGGTTTTAACAACCCCCTTTTTTCCAAGATCGCGATGCCCAAAGTGAGAGATGTGGTTAGGTCTGAAAAATCTAGATCCCCCTCCCCCCGCGACACCTTTTTTCGCGGCCGTATCTCGACGAGACGGGCGAAGGGAATACTGTTTCATTTCACAAATATTCTACCGAAAAATAGGTACAGTGAACCCGCAACTTTCGTATAATACCTAGTCATCTTCACTACCATTCGAGTGAGTGGTGCAGGTTGGGCCGCTGCTTTCAGTGTTTCCCAGCAGATCGTCCTCTGTTCCGTTGAAGTGGTTTGTAATTGAAAACTTCATAAATTACTCGGCCACTACGTCAACTCGAGCCCGCTTCCACTCCAAAGCCACCTTGCGATGCCTGATTAGAAAAGGGAGTGCTTAAATTCGTATGCAAAATTTTTTCCCCAAATATTTCCTTGAACGTAGGGGAGGGTGCTTAGAAGTTGGGGGTGCTAACAACAATAGTGTAAGTACGGTATATTCCTCTTCTATCAACACCTGAAAGGCAGCTTGTCCTATCTCGTTACCTGAAGCTCACCGCGAGCTGACTGAGTGGGCAGAAAAAGGAGCTTTTGTTACACCTTTGAGCTCTCTACCATCGTTTTACCCCATTTTCCTATGCTCGAACAACTCCTTCCACAACAAACATCTTTCCTGTCTCCCTACGCAAAACTGCATCGCTCAGTCTAGCCGAGACAATATAGCATAGCACTTAAAAATACTGACAATGACGCTTTCTCCCTCATACTAACTACTACCCTGTTTTTTTTTCTTTATATTGACCACCACCCCGCAGCTACAACCTTTCACGATCACATGTACCTGAAGCCTCAGAACCGCAGAGGGCCTCTGTCTCTCGTCGGAAGCGAAGATTAAAAATCCCAGGCCATCTCCACTACCGTGAAACCTGGTGAGGGGCGTACCGTAACTGCCGTAACGCCGTCCCACAGAGGCTTCGACAACCGAGCGTTTTATATGGTCATAACCGTTCGACAATTCTGAAACGCTGGCGCTTGGCATGCACCTCCCCATTGTTTAGCGCAAAGAAAACTGCAGGTACCTTAGAGACAAAATCTGTGTATATAACCGGCAGCCCCCGCGTACCTTTACTTAAGAGCGCCCGTTGGGTTGGTTTTTGCGATAGTAAGCGAAAATAGTGGCTGCCAAAAACGACGCTCTCCAACTACGCAGTAAGGTACCGGCACGTGCGGGTTGAAAGCAAGCACAAAAATTCCCCCGCATTTCCCCGAGGGGGAGAATGTGAAAGTGCGAATGCACGGTTGTCGGCCCGCTTGCGGCGCTTGCGCTCGGCCCCCGCAGCCCACCGCCTCGCCGCCTTCTCTTCCATCTCTTCCATCGGGTTTGTAGTATCACGTGTACACCACGCAGTTATCAAGCCGCTATAACGCCGCTGAGTCGCCAACGCACGCCTCTGACGACGTAGTTTGAATGCGTTAAAGATATAAGGCGCGTCACTAACGCTGATATCACGTCGCGTCCGTGGCATGGTCGGTAGAGCGTCGCGCTGCGGCCGCAAAGTCCGCGGATCGAAACCTGGCGCCGGATGCTGTTTCTTTATAGAGGAGCACTGCGGACGCCGACGTCGCCGCCGCCGGCGCCGGCGGTGGATGGTTTGGGGTCGCTTATAAAGTGCATTCGCACTTAAAAAAATTCACAGCATATCCACGGGGTGAATGATGATGAGTGGGCGAAGCTCCTGAGGGGAAATCATCGGTAAAACCGTGACTCTTCAGTGAAAGTTCGCCCACTTCATCTGTGTCCGAACGTAACGTCTAGAAAGTCTCGCTTAAACCGCGCGTCGGCACCTTGGGGCTGAGCTCGCCTGATGCGTTTTGTAGACGCCTCACGAGCTCTCACTGCATCGGGGTCTGCCTGCCGATACGCGCGCTTTCTCGCCGCTTCCCGTTCTCTGACGTTTTGGAGATCCTCTTCGCGCCGCAGCCGTGCCGCTTCGCGTACGGCAGGGTCCTCGCGCCGTTGCCGTGACGCTTGGGCCTCTCGTTCTCGAACGCTGGGATCTTGGCGGCGTCGTCGCGCAGCCAGACGACACGCTTCGGCCTCCCGCTCTCGTACGGCAGGATCTTGGCGGCGGCGTCGCGCAGCTTCACGCAGCGCTTCTGCCTCGCGGGCTCGCACATCTTCAGCCTTATCCATCGGGCGACTCCGAGCGCGCGCGAACAGCGAACAGCTCCCCGCCATCTAGTAAACAATCCAAGAACTAAACTAGAGGTAGCCACGCCATCTAGTAAACAATCCAAGAACTAAACTAGAGGTGGCTACATACATACGTCGACGATGGACAGACCCACGCCTTAAGGAGCTTCGCCCCTAAAAAGTGGCCGCGTACCTGCTCCTTTCGTTGTAAATGTCGTCAAAAGACGATAGTCTTTGTAGACATTTGCCAAGGAAATGCCCCCCTTTGCTTTCCCGCTCACCTCTCATGCTGTCCCTGTACCGTCGCGCTCATCCCAAGGTAAACACACTAAAGGTTTGCTCAAGGCGATTTGAATTTACCGCATTCCACTGCTACAGGCCGGGTTCCTCGATGCCAGCGCTGCAGTACGGCGGAGACGCGCGTGAATGAAGGCGGCCGACTACAAGGTTTATAGAACCGCGTGGCCATGCTTCACGTGCTTTCCAAGCAGAACGTGAAACCTAGCTAGTGGAACCTTTCGTTGCTGTTGCCGCGTGATTTTTCATTTGCCGCCAGGAGGCGGCGGTTTTTTTCAGTATATGTAGAATATCATTTTTTATCGAAAAACCAAGCATCCATGAATTTTTTAATAAAGGAACACTGGAAATATCCCTTGTGTGCTAATTTCCTGCCTTATATTTGCGTAATTTCTTGTTCTTGTTCAACAAAGTTTACAAGTATGAACATATAAACCGGGCTTAGACGTTTACATTTGGCTGTGAGTATATAAGACTATTGCGCAATATCAATTTTACTTTGGCCGGGTGGCCGAATCGAGTTACAGACAAACAGACGGACAGACAGACAGACATACAGACAGACCAAAATTTCTGGGTTTAAGTAGCCCAAGAAAGACTATCGTCTTTAAAAGAACAGAACTCCCGCTCGCGCTAGTCTAGACAGAGGGCACGCGAGCACTGAGAAGGCAGGAAATTTGAATTGCACTGGACAAACTTCTGTTCCACTAATCCAGAGAGGAGATAGACTGGCCGGCGAAGCGCGTGATACCGCTGAGCGGATAACGGCGGCAAAGCCCATTGTGGCGAATCACTGTTCTGCACTTCCAACAGCTTTCACGATAAGTGGAACGGGTTTAATTTCTTACTTCAGCAAACATTCGCGAAGCGGGCGAGGAAAATAAGAGTAAAAAAATTAGTGCCTTTTCACTCTGTGAAGAAGGATGACCTGCAAAGCTGGACGCAGTCCATGGAGCGCACGAAACAAAACACGTTTGTCGTAATTTGCGATAGAGCATATTTCCTAGGCCATTAGCTGAATGACGCTCTGACGGATCCAAGATTTGTTCTTGCAGATAAACATGGAACTGCCTGTGTCACTCTCGCGTCGTAAGCATCTTACTGTTTGTACAAGGTCGGGTTCAGACTGCTGCCGCATGTCGCAATGACCTAAAGAACGACGTTATTTCACGTCTCACTAACCGAACTGCGTGACATGGCATTTTTTTTACGTCCATAGATCACAATATGGGTTTTGCGTCGGTGATCTGAACTTAGCCTAACACACAAACCCAATCCGCTCTACCACTATGGACTCCAGACAGGTCCCATTGGGCCATGTGACGTCCGCGTTTAAATCTCCTACCAGCACAACAGACATACCACCCATCAGTAGGGGCAAGAAGCAAGCGTGTCCCTACCCGAGGGCGGTGCTTCACAGCGAGGAACGTACACATCACCATTGGTCCGCATTGTTTTGTATGGGAATGGGATCGGGGGTCAACAAAAAGGGCGTGCTGCGGCCCGCCAAGGTCTGTCTTCTGTCTTCATCTGGACAACTCACTGTAAAAATGTAATTAAACCCGTTGAGTTTGCTCTATGCTGTCCCCTAGTCCTGGCTCGACGAAGCGAAGGCGACCGGCCCCGCTACCAGCAGACTGCGGTCGCTACAACTCGCTACAACTGGATGGCAAGCGGTTGGATCTGAGCCTGGAGGACGGAGAATGATCAACACGCCGAGATCACGGAGACTGACAGCTGTGAACTGGTGAGTGCTGGCTTTGGTTTTTTTGGTTGCCAGGCTGATAAGATAGAAGGGCAATCTTTTCGCTGGTAGAGGCTACCACAGAAGCAGTTGTTTCCGGAACTTCTGGGTAGAGAGTGAGCCGCACCACACTAGTTCTCTGTCATGGATTGGAAGCGTTTGTTGAAGAATCAGCTGCTGATTCTGGGGGAGGAGCTGGGAGCAGAAGTAGATTCGGGGATGAAGAAGGACGAAATTGTTCGCGCTATCGAGGGCTTGAATCTCCCCAGTGAAGATATTACAGAAACGTGGAATGAGATTCAAAAGCAACAGGAACAGGAGCGCGAGCAAAAGCGGGAGCAACAGGAGTGCCATCTAAAGCAAAAGGAACTGGAAGTAGAACGGCTGCGCCTGGAGGTGGAAGTGAGGAAGATGGCTGAGGTTCAAGGAGTGGAGGTAGCAGGCAGACAAAATCTTTGTGATTTATCTAAACTAATGCAACCCTTCAAAGTAGGGCAAGATGTGGGCCTCTTTCTTGTGAACTTCGAGAGAACCTGTGAAAAAGCGAAGCTTGGCCGTAGCACATGGGTTCGAAATTTGTTAAGTTTTGTGACGGCGCAGAGCAGCCGTCGGGGAAAAAGAGATCGGCCAGGGCCGCAGACACGACTCAACGCTTCTACAGTCAGACAAGAACTGTTTATTTCTCGCTCCGAGCACACGAGGGGCGAGCACCCCGCGGCCGCAGGCACGGCGTCTGGTGTCGGAGGGTCGGCGTGGGAAAGAGAAGAGGGAGAGAACCGCAGTCCGCAGTCGCGCGTAAGTGAGCCGAAAAGCACTTACGTTACATAAACACAGCGCGCCACGCCACATCCCGGGGTTCTGAAAAATGTCGTCCCGACATTTATGTTTAACACTTCCCTGCGGGCTGTAGACAGGAAACACTTAGTTTTGAGAGTCACAACACGGCTGCGAGAACTCTGCAATGGGCGACAAGTATGGCTTCAGCTTTTCCACGTGAACTATTTCGCGGCACGAACTGTCCATGAGTTCAATCTCATAGTTCACTGGGGAAACACGAGACACAATCCGATGAGGACCGGTGAACTTCCGCTGAGCTTTGATGCCGACGGGAGGTATCTTTAGGAGCACCAGCTGGTCTTTTTCAAACGTGATATCCTTGCGGCCCCTGTCGAAGTAGGTCTTCTGCCGTTCTTGCGCCAGTTTGATGTTTTTTGATGCCAATGTCCGAGCTTCGTTCAGTCGCTCACGTACTAGCGCGGCGTAATCTGATGATTCCCGGAGCTCGGCAAGTTCTTTGCGATTGAAGCTGACGTCGAGAGGCAACACGGGATCTCTGCCGTACACCAGAAGAAAGGGCGTCTCCCGAATGGTGTCTTGGTAGCCGGTGTTGTAACAAAACACAACGTATGGCAATATATCAGCCCATTTTTCGCCTTTGGCGGTCAACATGCTGATCATTTGCTTCAGTGTCTTGTTGGCTCTCTCGCACAGTCCGTTCGCAGCTGGGTGATAGGGTGTAGTAGGAGAATGGTGGATTCCACGGTGCTGAAGGTATGCTGCCGTAGATTTTGCCATCATCTGAGTGCCACGGTCGGTAATAATTACCGCTGGACAGCCATGCTTGAGAATGATGTGACGTTCAATGAATTTTTGTAGTCACGGCTTCTATGTTGCGGACCGGTTTGGCCTCTACGAACTTCGTTAAGTAGTCGATAGCAACGATGATGTACTTGTATCCCCGTGACGACTTGAATGGTCCTACAATGTCGAGACCAATCGTGTGGAATGGAGAATGCACTTCAATCGGCTGCAGGAGACCTAGCGGTGCAACTGGTGAAGTCTTCATTCGTTGACAAAGGTCGGAATGGTTGACAAAACTTTTGATTTGCTTGTACATCTTCGGCCAGAAGTATTTCAAGCGGATGGCTTCGATCGTGCGTCGGATACCCATGTGAGCTCCGTACTTGCCTCCGTGAAATTCGTTAACAACTTCAGCCCTTTTGCTTGCAGGAAGGCACATCAGAAAGCGTTGGTGAATCGGGCCCTGATCTCTCTTGTAGAGAACGCCGTCGTGTATGACGAACTTAGATCGTGCTCGCTTCTGCTGTTTTCTCGTACCGGATTCTCCCGCTAACAAGCTGAAGATGTCTTTGCAGAAAGCGTCTGCATATTGTGCTTCATCGAAGTTTGCCAACCCTTGCCGTACTTCTTCAGAAGAAATTTGAGGAACTTGGTCGGAGTTTTCTTCAGAGTGAGGGATTCTAGACAAGCAATCAGGAGGTCCGTGTAGTCTGCCGGATTTGTAGATTACCTCAAAATCGTACTCTTGCAGGACAAGAGACCAACGGAGTAATCTTTGATTTCCCTCTTTGTAGCGCATCACCCAACAGAGCGCATGATGGTCAGTCACAACTTGAAACTTCCGTCCCATTAGATAGGGGCTAAGTTGTTCCAAGGACCATTTCACAGCTAACGCTTCGAGTTCGGTTGAGGTGTAGTTGTTTTCAGCGCCTTTGAGAGATCGGCTCAGGTAGACTATGTGGGGATCGCGACTTTCACGCGAACCCCTTTTCTGGCTAGCTTCCCGTTGCGGCCGGCGTGCACACGCGCCTCGCTCACGCGACGGGAACCATACGGGAGGGCGCCAGCGACCGGACGGTTTGTTTTCGCCCTGGTGGAAGCGTTGACCCTTTTCCCCTCTGCCTTACCCGAGAACCAGTTGTTCCTCGATACTAGCGCCACCGTAAGGCGAAGTCTGGTGGGACGTAGCATGACGAGGGGACGCTCTCTTGTCTTCGGGATCCGGTAGCGCGCGGACGTTTCGACGCGCTGGTCCTGACCTGGGGGAACGCGCCACAAAGGACGCGTCCGGACGAGCTGGGAGACTGCACCCGCGCTCGCACGAGCAGCGCTCCGCTGCTCCGGTATGCAATCGGTGAGTCGAACCATCTCGATCTCTAGCGTTGTTTAATGCCTCGCTCCCAATGTTACCGTTATGGCCTACGATTAGTCTGCATGCAGTGTATTTGATTTGCACTTTGCAATAAATGCTGCCATTGATGTTTTGCCCTCGCCGCCTCCTGCCTTTGTCTGTCTCCGCAAACAACGGCCCCGTCCGCAGCCGGCGCTCGCAAGGCATGTTTGCTGAGCGTGGATGGCTGCGGGGTGGGAAATCACTAGTGTGTGAAATGTAGAATCCCACATCTGGCGCCCCAACGTGAGGCCTTGTTTGCGGAGACGAGCAGGAGGCACGGCAGCATCCTTTGTTCTGGCGTCGGACGATCCGAGGACAGACAACAGACTTCAGGCCTAACTGATTGGAGCGAGTTATTAGCAGAGGCCAACTTTCCTGAGAGTGAGGCGAATTATTTATTGCTGCAGCGTTTTTAATTTGTTAAGCGCCGAGTTTGCAGCAATCGTGTATATGGCAGGACATCGGTTCCAATTAACACGTGGTCTCCGAATTTTTGTCGGGACGTTGTTGTTTATGGAAACGAGGGTTTCCGAGTTTGCATCCACGCGAGGCCGGGAGCCCACGCCGTTGTGTCAGCCCGAAGTGAGTGTGGACGGAAGCTGCAATTTGGGTCCGAGTTTTTCTTTTTGTTTTGTCGACTCCGGGAGTCGAGGCTCTGGGAGCCGTGTGGCTGGGCCACGTGTGCCGCAAAAGGCTAGCTGGTATTGCAGCCTGGCATGGGCGCTCCGATACCGCGGAATGCGGTAGGCGCCGTTCGCTCATAAGCTGCTTGTGTTGCAGCGAGCGAGTAGGACCCTAACAAAGCAGATGTCTCCTCACGGCTGCACGTACGGGCACGTTCAGGGTTTCTTTCGTTTGGTCCGTTTTATTTTGTTGTGTTTTTGGATGCGGGTCGTTTGCCGAAGTGAGTGACCCGAAGGCTTTCACAGCCGGTCCTCCTGGCGAAGGCACGACCTTGGGAACAATGCGAGGGCGCATGGAGCGCTCCCCCTCTTTTGTTGATCGCCTCGCGCGAGAGAAAGGAATCTCTCCCGCCTCAGGAAAGACTTGCTTTGACCCCTCGCTGCTTGAAAAATTGCTTTCCGCAGCGTAGTTGTTTTTGTTGTCGCGCCACGCGTGCGACGGGACTGAAGGGGGGCCTCATCCCTCTTCCACTGACGGGGAGAATTACGCGAGGCAAACTTTGCGCCCGCTGATTGTAACGTCGCAGGAGCCCTCTTGTTCGGCTCGAGAGACCAAGCTCTGTTCACGTAAACTAAGCGCCAGTGTGTTGAAACGTATTTCAGCATTTTTACGCAAGCGGTGTTCATGTGTGTGAACATAGGGCTGTCGTTGGGAGCAAATACTGTTTCCGCGTTCATGGGTATGAATGAAGTGTTACTGATGCGAGCAAATACTGCTTTCGCATTTGTGTGGTTAAGCATCGCGCCGGGCGGTCGATGCGACCGTGTGTGTTCTTTGTGCCCTGTACCGTATAGGGTTAGAACAGGTTCTAGCTCTGTGGACATTTCCAGAGCGGTTGCATTGCTGAGAAACTTAGCAGCTGAACCATCGGATTGTGTCACGTTATCGATGCAATCGAGTTCGTATTTTCCCTACCCTGCACGCTGCAGGGTTAGGACAATTTGGCGTGCTTTGTTGACGCTAACAAGCTGGTAATTATGCCGAAGCCTTGGCAGTTGTGATATTCGACATCGAACCACATGATCGATGGGATCAAAGGGCTACTGCAGCCTGTTTTTTCCTACCCTATACATTGTAGGGTTTGGACTATTTATTGGGCTTTGTTGACATTAACAGAGCGATGGCAATGCTGACAACTCGGCAGTTGTTAGGATCGCGCCACAAAGGCGGTGCGATCGGAGAGCTATTTTTTTTTGCCGTACACTGAAGGTGCGGGGAGTTTCTTTGTGCAGCTAAGCCACCCCGGCTTGGACCACATGACGGAGCGTGTTTATGCTGCTGTCTACTGTTCCGGGCGAGCTGCCGAGCCTGCTGAAGGGGTGCGGTGCGGCATGCCGTCACCAGCCTGGCTGAGAGAGTCGGCAGTCTGGTCGCTCGGCGGCCACGGGCCATCACGGATGTGCCGCCACTTGAGCAACGCTTGCTTGGGTTGGCTGGTGCGATTCTTCCCGGAGCTACCCGCCTGCAGACATCAGCGGGCGACGACCGGGCCTGCTGGTACACTACCAGCGGTGGCATTGGACGAGTGGAAGCCGGCGTAGGCAACACGATGCAGTGACTAACGATTTAATCGACGTACGAACTTTTCGTCGCTCTAGTCCTGTAGTCAGCTCTCACCGGCGTACGCAAGGAATTTAGGAGGGAGGGATGTGGGGATCGCGACTTTCACGCGAACCCCTTTTCTGGCTAGCTTCCCGTTGCGGCCGGCGTGCACACGCGCCTCGCTCACGCGACGGGAACCATACGGGAGGGCGCCAGCGACCGGACGGTTTGTTTTCGCCCTGGTGGAAGCGTTGACCCTTTTCCCCTCTGCCTTACCCGAGAACCAGTTGTTCCTCGATACTAGCGCCACCGTAAGGCGAAGTCTGGTGGGACGTAGCATGACGAGGGGACGCTCTCTTGTCTTCGGGATCCGGTAGCGCGCGGACGTTTCGACGCGCTGGTCCTGACCTGGGGGAACGCGCCACAAAGGACGCGTCCGGACGAGCTGGGAGACTGCACCCGCGCTCGCACGAGCAGCGCTCCGCTGCTCCGGTATGCAATCGGTGAGTCGAACCATCTCGATCTCTAGCGTTGTTTAATGCCTCGCTCCCAATGTTACCGTTATGGCCTACGATTAGTCTGCATGCAGTGTATTTGATTTGCACTTTGCAATAAATGCTGCCATTGATGTTTTGCCCTCGCCGCCTCCTGCCTTTGTCTGTCTCCGCAAACAACGGACCCGTCCGCAGCCGGCGCTCGCAAGGCATGTTTGCTGAGCGTGGATGGCTGCGGGGTGGGAAATCACTAGTGTGTGAAATGTAGAATCCCACAACTACAGGCCGTAACTTGCTACATTCGTCCTCTTGTAGAAGTAAAGCTCCTAGACCCAGCCGCGATGCGTCCGTGTGCACTTGAACGTTTAACCGAAAATCGTCTGAAAATAGCTTCACCAGCGGTGGCTCACAAAGGCAAGCCTTTAGTACTTCGAAAGCATCTTGCTGTGGGTCTTCCCATTGAAAGTGAGTGTCCTTTTTCAACAGCGCGCGCAAAGGTGCGGCATGAACGCTGTAGTTTGGGATAAACTTCCTGAAGTACGACGTGAGTCCTAAAAATGACTGAAGCTCTTGGACATTCCTCGGTGGAGGGAAATTCTTCACAGCTGCCAGTTTCCTCGGATCCGGAGAAACTCCATTTTCTGTGACAACGTGTCCAAGGTAAACAATTGATCTGCAAAAGAGAAAACACTTCTGTGGTTTGAACTTAAGTCCAGCCTTGCGAAATCGGTCGAAGACTTCTTGCAAGTGGCTCAGGTGTTCTTCAAATGTTTTGCTATAGATGACACAGTCGTCCATGTAAACTAGAGCGTTGTCGTACTTGAGGTCTCCAATCACTGAATCCACTGCGCGCTGACACGTGAAGGGTGCTCCTTTCAATCCAAAAGGCATACGAAGAAATTCGTAGAGTCCCCATTGAGTCACAAATGCAGTTTTTTCAGTGTCGGCAGGGTTCATTGGAATCTGGTAAAAGCCTGAAACCAAGTCCATAACTGAGAAGAATTTGCAACCAGTGAGAGCTTGCAATGCGTCTTCAATTCTTGGCATAGGATAGACTGTGTCTTCCGTGACTGCATTGAGGCGCCGGTAATCGACACAAATGCGTATCGAGCCATCTCTTTTTGTGACCAGTACCAACGGTGATGCCCATCGACTTCTGGATGGTGCAATTATTTTGGCATCAATTAGGTCCTTGATCATCGCTTTCACGATGTCGCGTTGAACAGGAGATAGTCGGCGAGCGCCTTGTGCGATTGGTTTTGCGTCTCCGGTCGGTATTGTGTGTTCCTCAACGGAACAGTTCCCAACATCTGTACTACTTGTGGAAAAGCATGCGAGGTTTGCTGCGAGGAGCTCCTTTGCTTGTTCGAGCTGGCTATGTGTCAGGGTTGAAACAACATTGAATGAAATGCCATTCAAGTTTAAGGTCTGATGCTGAGCTTCACTGCAAGGGGCGGACGCTGGTTCCTCCATATCCTCAGGAGACGGCAAAGCAGTGCAGCGGAATATATTCTCTGCTTCGTCAGCGCTGATATCTAACTCTGTGATGTCGGAGACGACTTCCGCCAATCCCACTGTCATGCCAGGAGTCAGGATAACAGGTTGCGTTGAACAGTTCGTCAAGAGAACGTAGAATATTCGTTCCGTTGAGCTTATTAGCGCCGGCTCGAGAAGAACGGAGTGTCGCTCAAATAGCAAGCGCGTTCCCCCAACCTCCATCTGTGCCTCTTCTTCCAATTGGGGTGAGCTAGCAAACTTGACCTTTACAAGCTTCCGCGATGTTGCTGGGATGTGGGTCTGCTTTATAAGGTTAATCTTCGAAAGTCGCTGAGGCTTAGGCACCTGAAAGGTGTTCGTACCCCAGTCAATAATGGCTTTCGATGTCACCAGAAAGTCATTCCCAAGGAGAAGTCGTTCGCTCTCCAGGTGAGGGACAACGATGAAGGTTTGGAGGAATGCTTGGCCGTCAGCAACAATCGACGCAGTCACTTCTCCTAAATTGATCAGTGGCTGACCGTTTGCTCCTTTTAAATGCAGGGAGGATGGCTTGATTTCTAGCTCAAGCTGCTGTGCCAAGAGAACATTCATTAGGCTTCTCATTGCTCCTGAGTCCAAAAGTGCTAAGATCGTTCTTCTCTCAATGGAAACATCGATGCTTTTTCCGCCCGCTTCCGTGTGACATGCAACACGCTTGACTAATGATGACCTCTCACGGGCGTCAGAGGCATCACATCGTCGTTTCCCTGGCTGGCACTGGTGAAACGCTCTTGCCATTCCAAAAACTGCTGTGTCAACGGCTGTCTACAGCGCGTGACGAAATGTCCAGATTTCTTGCAGTTGAGGCAAAGACGACGTACCTGTGTCTGCTGAGGAGTTGAACGCTGAGCGCTGTGTGAAGGCGACGCTGGTTGCGACATCCCTGCAGCGTTTCTTGACATTCGAGGAGACGAAGTTGGGGGCGTGCTGCTTCCGGATCTGGTGGGTGGTTGTTTCCTTGAGGGAGAAACTGGTGGGCTTTGCTTTTTGGGTGGTGCAGCCTTCAGTGTACCGACGGTCACGGTGAGTGCTGGCGCTTTACCTGTAGTTGATGACACTTGGTCGAAGCGCAGTAGCGAATCGAACAGCTGGTCCAGAGACTTGAAAGTCTTGTCGAAGAAATGCTTCTTGGCTTTCTGTGAAAGAGTGGCCAGGATTAATTTGCATTTCTCCGCTTCGGCCTCGGGGTAGCTGCACTGCTCGATGAGCTCCAATTTTCGGAGGGCGAAGTCCGTGCATGACTCGCCAGAACGCTGGCTCGCGCCGTACATCTTCTGCTTCGTTTCCACTTCATCATCCAGGTTGTAGCGCTTGCGGAAAACTGATTTCAGCTGATCCCAGGTTGTGACGTCCGCTGTCTTCAGGTGGTGTCTCATCCACATGAAGTCCTTCGGTGGCAATATCGAAACGATCAGGGGGATGGCTACGTCGTTGGCAATTCTGAAGGTTTTGAACCAAAACTCTGTTTGGTAGAGCCAAGCCGTGACGTCCTTTCCAAGTATTGGAAGTGAGGCAGCCGGAACGGAAGTGAGAGGCGCCTTCTCCTCACCTGGAGTTCCTGTAGTTTCGGATTTGGCCGAGGTTCCTGGCTGTGGTGAGCCTTTCTTCTTTTTGGTTTTCACCGGAGTACCTGAAGCGCTCGTGTCGGAGTCCTCGTTGCCTGTCACAGGTGGAGAAGCGCCACGCATCCCTGCTTCAATCTGGTCGAGGCGGCACAACACTGGGGAAAGCATATCCGCGATCAGTTCTTGCGTAGCTTGCAGCTGAACTTCAATGTCAGTTGCTGGCGGCTGACGCACTGTAGAAGTCTGTGAGGATGGCGAGGCTGCTGTTTTCAGCTCCGTCAGTTGTCGCCGCATCTCTTCAACTTCTTCCCTCAAACTTCTTACCTCTTCGACGGAGGCTTTGTACGCTTCCGTCTTGGCCGTGTCGTCCATGGCTGCGAAACTTTCGATGGATGGCTCCATTATGTTCACAAAACGTGGGCGACGTCGACCTGTAGCAAGCGGTGACAGAAGGGGTGGTCGAAGAGAGCGTAGACCCCACATACGTGGAATAACTGCTTAATTAAAATCCCTGGTCCCACGTTCGGGCGCCAAATGTGACGGCGCAGAGCAGCCGTCGGGGAAAAAGAGATCGGCCAGGGCCGCAGACACGACTCAACGCTTCTACAGTCAGACAAGAACTGTTTATTTCTCGCTCCGAGCACACGAGGGGCGAGCACCCCGCGGCCGCAGGCACGGCGTCTGGTGTCGGAGGGTCGGCGTGGGAAAGAGAAGAGGGAGAGAACCGCAGTCCGCAGTCGCGCGTAAGTGAGCCGAAAAGCACTTACGTTACATAAACACAGCGCGCCACGCCACAAGTTTGCTGCCATGTGAAGCAGCGGATGTGATCGCGCGGCTTCCGGTGGAGGATGCGGACAATTACGACAAAGTGAAGGATAGCCTTCTAAAGAGGTTCCGACTTTCGTCAGATGCGTTCCGGCAGCGGTTTCGCAATCTGACAAAGAAGCAGGGCAGCACGTATTCTGAGTTTGCCTATGAGTTGAAGGTAAACTTGGTAGAATGGATGAAGGGAGCCAGCGCTTTTGGGAACTTCGAAAAGGCTCTTGAAGTAGTGGCTCTCGAACAGTTTTTTTTCTAAGCTTTCAGAGCCAATGAAGCTCTGGATCCAAGATAGGGCCGGAGTAACAGTGTAGGCAGCTGCCGACTTGGCTGATGAGTACGCGTCACGCCGGGGAGAAAGGGACGAGGTTCCTCCAGCAAAAGCGGGAGATAGAGGAAAACCTTGGACGGGAAAGCAGGGGGCTGGCGCAGGTATGACGGCACAGAAAAAGGCGGACTTCGCTGCAAGTAGTCAAGGATCACAAAACAAACAGGAGGGAAAGGCTTCGGAGAGTTCTTCCAAAAAGAGTCCTTTTGACGCTAGGCAACCACCTACCTGCTACAAATGCAAGGAGGTCGGTCATATTGCCGTAGGCTGTCGTAGACCCAGACCAGCCCTTTTGTATACTTGTGACTCTGCCACTAGCGAGGAGCTTCTCAGTCCGTACCTTTTTGACCTAACAGTGAACGGAAAGCCATGCCGCGTCTTACGAGACAGTGGGGCAACCATTGATCTGGTGCACCCAGACTATGTGACACAAGCAGACTACAACGGCAAGTGCGCATGGATTAAGCCGGTTTTGGAAGATGGAAGCATTTGTCTCCCGGTACCTCGAGTAGTCATCACTGGGCCGTTCGGAGAAGTAGAGACGGAAGCGGCGGTGTCAGACAAGCTGCCCTCGCAATACCCCTACTTGTTCTCGAATCGGACCGACCGTCTGCTTAGAGAGCAAGGGAAAAGTTTTCACGAGGGAACAGTCCAAGCCTTGACTAGAGCTAAAGCACGCGCATTAGCAGCCGAACTAGAGCGGCAAGAACCGAGTTTCGCCGGGCGTACAGCAACACCAGCTGGAGTCAGCACAGCGGAGCCTACTATCCCGTCAACTGCTGAAAAAGAGAGAGAGGGATCAGAGGAGGAGACTAGCGCTGATATAGCTGAAGGGGAAACGGAAGAGGGGCTGCTCGTGTTGCCTGTATCAAAATCGCTAGGCAATGTACTGGGGAAAGTGACAAGAGACGAGCTCATCGAGCAGCAAAACAGCGATCCCAGCCTTAAGGAGATTTGGAACACCGTCAGGGAAGGGGTGGCGAGGAAGAATGCCAGTTTTCCCGTCAAAAATGGCATCTTGTACCGCCACTACCGGAATGCAAAAGGTCGCACGTTTGACCAGATTGTAGTGCCGGCTAAGTATCGGCATGACATTGTTGATCTCTGTCACGGAGTTGGTTGGTCGGGGCATTTAGGAGCTCGGAAGACCAAAGATAGGCTCCTAACGGAGTTTTATTGGCCAGGATGCTTCAAAGAAGTTGAGGACCACGTAAGAGCGTGTGACACCTGTCAGAGAGTGGGAAAACCGCACGAGAAGGGAAAGGCACCACTTAAGCTTGTTCCGCTCATTTCGGAGCCCTTTCGCCGGCTGGTAATAGATGTTGTTGGACCACTCCCAGCGACAAAGTCAGGCTACCGGTATTTGCTTACCGCCGTTTGTCCAGCAACCAAATTTCCAGAGGCGATCCCAATGAAGGAGCAAAGCTCACTAGAAGTAGTCAACGCACTACTGTCTATTTTTTCGAGAGTGGGCTTTCCTTAGGAGATACAGTGCGACCAGGGTTCAGTCTTCACCAGCGTTCTGACTACGGGCTTCCTCGAGAAGTGTGGGATGAAAATAATCCACAGCTCAGTTTACCACCCACAGTCCAACAGTGTAGAGCGGTGTCATTCCGTGATGAAGCGAATCCTGCGAGCCCTTATCTTTGAAAAGAAGTGTCAGTGGGATGCCTGTCTCCCAGCAATGCTGTTTGCGCTGAGATCGGTCACTCATGAAGCGACGGGTTTCAGCCCCGCGGAGCTGGTTTACGGAAGGACGCTCAGGTCTCCACTGCGAGTTTTGCGCGAAACCTGGGAGTCCAAAGGAACCGACCCTACGGTGGTCGAGTACATTCTCGAATTGTTGGAAAGGTTGAGTTGCGCTCGCGACATTGCTGAGGCGAACATGAGAGAGGCGCAAAGTAGATCCAAGAGGTACTATGATCGAAACGCGAAACTGAGAGCTTATCAGGAAGGGGATCAGGTGATGGTCTTGCGCCCCTCGCGAGCAAATAGGCTGGAAGTTCAATGGGAAGGGCCCTTTCGGGTTGTGAAAAAGCTCTCGGACACAAATTATGCACTGGAACGGAAAGGAAGGCGCCGAGAGGTGGTCATTTATCACCACAATCTAATGAAACGCTATGTGGGAGAAGTGCAGAAGGTGAACTTGGCTCTTAATAGCCCGGAGGAGCTAACGCCTGAAATTCCAGGCTTGGTTGAGGTTGGAAGATCAATGGAGGTTACCGACGTCATGAAAGCCGTGGCACCTACTGAGGGCTTAACTGAGACGCAGCAAGTCGACTTACGTAACTTGTTGTCAGAACACATCACCGTTTTCTCAGAAAGGCCAGGGCGAACTACGGTTATCACTCATGACATTGAACTAACTTCTGACACCACCGTGAAGTCGAGGCCGTACAGGTTAGCCCCGCGGCAGCAGGAGATCTTGAAAAAAGAAGTGGATCGAATGCTGGAGCTTAAGCTTATTGAACCATGCGAGAGCACCTGCACGTCCCCCATGATACTAGTAGAGGTTCCTGGAAAGGATCCACGACCTTGCGTGGATTACCGCAAACTTAACGCGATAACGAAGGACCAGACCTATCCTATACCCAATGTGGAGGAGCTGGTCGAAAAAGTGAGTGCCGCAAAATACGTCTCGACTTTGGACTTAGTAAGAGGCCATTGGCAAGTTCCAATGTCTGAACGAGCTAGTGAGTATGCAGCCTTTGTGGCACCGACGGGCACGTTCCGTCCCCTAGTTTCGAGTTTTGGTCTTAAGAACGCCCCATTTTGCTTTTAAAGGCTAATGAACCGAGTTCTGCAGGGGGCTGAAGGGTACGCTGTTCCCTACTTAGACGACATTGCTATTTATTCTAATACATGGGAAGACCACCTGTGCCATCTTAACGATGTCCTTAGACGTTTGACGCACGCTGGACTGACAGCGAAGCCGGCTAAGTGCCAGCTAGCTCGCGCCGAAGTACGGTACCTAGGGCACGTGGTAGGGCAGGGCAGGAGGCGACCTGACGAGTTGAAAGTAGAGGCGGTTAGCGAGTTCCCGCAGCCAGAAACCAAGACTGCTATCCGCTCCTTTTTGGGACTGACGGGGTATTATCAGCGCTACATTCCTCAGTACTCGGAAGTAGCCGCTCCGTTAACGGATGCACTGCGCAAGAAGGCCCCAGAAAAGGTAGTTTGGAGCCCGGAAATGGAGTGTGCATTCCAAGGCCTCAAAGCGGCTCTTGGTAGCTCACCCGTACTGTATGCACCGAACTATGATCGTCCCTTTATTGTGCAGTGCGCTGCCAGCAACAGGGGCTTAGGAGTAATACTCTGCCAGGAGGATGAGAACGGGAACGAGCACCCAGTGCTGTACGCCAGCAGGAAACTCTCCGTTCGCGAGGAGGCCTACAGTGCGTCAGATAAAGAATGTGCCTGCATTGTGTGGGCCACCCAAAAATTGGCCTGCTACCTTTACGGAACTTCTTTTGTCTTCGTCACTGACCACAGCCCACTGACGTGGCTGTCGCAAATGTCGGGGAAGAATCCGCGACTACTACGCTGGAGCCTTGCGCTTCAGGAGCTTAACTTCACTGTGAAGTATAAGAAGGGTTCCGCCAACGCCAATGTTGACACATTAAGCAGAGCCTTTTAGCTTTTTCGCTTTTGCTTTCTTTTGTTTTCAGTTGAGGAACGTTTTTCTGTAGCGATTTTGAGTAGTGCTTTAAGTAATTCAGTCTAAGTTTTTAGCTGTGAGCAAGAGTATTAGTGTGGTTGCCATATGTAAAAAAAAAAGCGTAGGTGCACTGTAGCACCTTTGAAAGAGCAGCCTGGTTGCCGAAAACTCATTGCCGGCGCTTGCTGGTTCGGGGAGGTTGGTCTTTGTGGTTTCAATGGTGCTGGAAGAGTGCTGCTACTGTGATCTCTCCCGTCGAGCAGCTGATACTACACGACGTCCGAGATCTTCCCGTCGGCGGAGGAGCTGTTATGACTCACTGGCGCCATGTTTGCGCGGGTCAGTCGCCCGCCGGTCGACCACCCCACCGCTTGTCGACGGAAACGAAAGGAGGCCGACAAGACGCCGCGGCGGCCACTGATTGACAGCGGCTTTTGAGCGGCGTTGAGTGTTGTTGCCCCAAAAGGGATTAAGGAGCCGCCGGTCTTCCCCCGGCCTAAGCAACTGAACGCGTGTGCGCGTGAAAGCCCAGACGGCGACGACCGGACAATGGGACCCAGTGGCGGCGGCAGCACAGTGAAGAAGGCAGTGGCAATGGTCAGGCCATTAACCCTTCCCGGAGTGATTCCACGAACCTTGTTAATCTGTGCTGTTAGGCTTCCTGGGAACGCAGCGCGCGGCAGACACCAAAAAGGAGACGCGGCGCCCGCTCGTCTTCCGTTCTTCCCCTCTACTACAGGCTCCTGACGAGTGGCAAGGGTGTGTGTGCGTGTGCTGTGCATCTGCCGACATACCTGAAAGGCGTGTCCCTACCCGAGGGCGGTGCTTCACAGCGAGGAACGTAGACATCACCATTGGTCCGCATTGTTTTGTATGGGAATCCCTAACCTAGGGAACTAGGGATCGGGGGTCAACAAAAAGGGCGTGCTGCGGCCCGCCAAGGTCTGTCTTCTGTCTTCATCTCGACAACTCACTGTAAAAATGTAAATAAACCCGTTGAGTTTGCTCTAAGCTCTCCCCTAGTCCTGGCTCGATGAAGCGAAGGCGACCGGCCCCGCTACCAACAGACTGCGGTCGCTACAAGACGCAACAGCCCACACCACTTCGACTACCCTGTCTGGTGGCTTGCTTGACAACAATGGAACAAGCTGATGATGATGACGATGTTGGTGACCCAAAGGAGGAAGCCCAAGCGTCTTCTTTTTGAACATTCTCCCGCGCGAAAATGACTGAAAGCGTACGACGTGCTCTGACTATGGCGGGAAAAAAGCCCAGCTTACGTGCAGCAATAGTTCATGTCCATATAGAAGCAACCAGTGACGGGAACCTCGCTGCTGCAGCTTCCACCGATGATAACGATGCTTCTCGGCGGGATGAAGAGTAGACCTCCTGATTTCGTGAATCGCCGCTGAACTTGTTCTGTAGAAAGGAGTCGGCGAACGAATCCACTTATTACCGCTTTTGGGTGGAAACCTTCGGCTTCAGCAGCCGGCAGTCGTTTTGTCCACCACATACCTTGGCCTTCTTCGTATCCCCTTCAAACACCTCGTAGACACCTGTGTAACTAAATAGACTACTTCTCTTTCTCGTGTCTATCGCTTCACTCTGACTGTCGCACTGAGGTTGTATGCCATC
>NW_027526361.1:180784788-180864626 GCF_048455015.1 Haemaphysalis longicornis | reverse complement strand
AAGTTTTCACCTGCTACCTTGCACATGCTTGTAACATGATGTGTTATGGTAGCTGGCGTACTTTATCGATGAGGCTAACCCAACTGGGCATCCAGCCGCAGCCTTGTCTACTTCGAGTGTTTTTAGGTGACTACGTGTACTTGAAAAGCAACTTTTTGTGATGTAATTGTGGGCATCCAACTCTTTTGTCGTCTTTGACTGCTCTTTATTGACCAAGCGCGTTCTGTGATTATGCACTAAAGATTGACGTTGGCTATACAATTTGACTACTTCAAAAACAGCGCAGAGATGAAGACTTGTGGAGTGACCATCCCTAGCTTTCCGGCTCACGCCTAGTTCAGCCATTCGCCGCTAGGCGCTCAGGAACGAGCGTAACTCTATGGGCGGCGATCTGTTCAGCACGATTACCCATAATTTTTGAAATGTTCAGCAACTTTTTCCTGATCACGTTATTCTGGAAGCGAAAACTACCAGTATATAAAATATTGCTTCAGTAAATTGGTTTCACTAGGTTCCTGAAGGGTTTAAAGTTGGAGTATAGGCCTCCTGCGCTGGAGTTTTGGCGACATGCAGCGCCCCTAGCGGCCGACGCCTCTGGGTAGTACAAAAGCAGACGACCCTCGCCGCCCTCGATGTGTTTTCAATTGCAAGCCAGAGTGAAAGTTGGTTGTGGCGCTTTGTGGCGTGTTTAAATGACTGCATACTGTATGAAATAGCCCTTAAAGTAGTTGCAGAGGCTAAGTAAAATAAAATCCGCTAAAAGAAGCCGATTTGTCGGCTTTCTTTTGAGCGAGCTGTCGCGGTGGTCGCGGCGTGGGACAGTATCGCCAGGTCGGGTGGTTTAAAGGCACATTCCCACTGGCGATGCGCCTCGTCGCGCGACGAAAAGCGACGTCGCAAAGCGACGAGCCGGCCGTCGCTTTTCGGAGTTTTGCGACGGCGGAGCAGATCGCTCTGGGTCCGAATTCCCTCGTCGCGCGACGGCCCCGCAAAACCGGTAAGCCAATCATGGCCGCGGAGTAGGCTGACGTAGCCGGAAACGAAACGTTTCTTTACATCCGGTATGCAAACGCTGCGGGCGGGCGGGCGAGCGCCGCCACCGCCGCTGGCCAGGCCTCTCAAGCTTGGACGTTCCCTGTCTTCCCTATAGGCGGCGTAAAAATCGACGCCCCACGTGACCAACCTAAAGCGCTGTTTTCGACCATCAAGCCCACCAGACGGCGCAGGCAAAATGTTACTTTTGGTATAGAATACAAAACATTCATTCCGTGACTCAAAGAGCCCACACAGTTCGCTTACAATGTGTTATTTAAAAATACTATTAACAAGTTCCGCATCAAACATCCGTTGAGCAAAAATGTACGCAACTTTTTACGAACAGCCGACTGGTGCACCACCTCGTTTCTGAATTCGCAACCACAAAGCCGCCAATTCAAATTGAAACCGCTGCAACGGCCGACCGTTTCAATGTGCGCGGAGCACCGGTTTCGTGACTGTTATTGCTGTTATGTGCTTTTGCGTCCATCAGTTGTTGAGAGGACTGGCAAAACACGGGAATTGAGTGCTTGTGGAATGACAAATGTGGGAAATTCCGCATCGGAAGGCAGCTGTCGAGGCCAGAATATTCGATTCTTCCAACAGAAGGTGAGTGTTATGCACTCCGCTAGAAAGACGGTGCAAAGGAAACCGTTGTCGCCGTCAATACTTCATTTGTGCCCTTCGTTCGAAATCTTAGCGCAAGTGAACGAGTTATGGCAAAAAAAAAAAAATGTTGTCACGAAAGCGACGTACAATTGCAGCGATCGAAATGAAATGATGTCCTTGGCCTCTGTAAACTTGCGGATGTCAATAAACGATTTGTTCTCACTTGCTGCTCACTGTGGTCTGTGCCAGTCGAGGCCATCTGGTCACTTGGCGTAACATCACTTCACTAGCGCGGCGCAAGTAAACACGCGACCAGCGTGCCAGCCAGGAGCCAGCAGGAGCAGCCACGGCCGGACTCGACGCCCCTTTCGCGCGCGGGAGGAGGAGAGTCGAGTCCGGCCGTGGAGCAGCGAGCCGGCGGCCGCCGTGCGAGGGCAGCCATGTTATTAAGGAGCTCAAGCGGCCTGTGCAAAAAGCATCCGCCATGTTTACAAAGCCGTGTTTACAGCGCCATCAAGCGGGCGTACTGGGTAGTTCACGACGCCGCCACTACGCTTTTTCTGGCACTACAGGCAAAGCTAGACCTTTGCTTCTCTAAAATCCTCCCTGTTCTGTCCGCTGGCTCGCTCGGCCAGGCGCTTGGCCCGCTATCGCTGTACCCGCCCGGGTCGGGCCGGCAAGCAACTTCCCGTGTGCAGCGGTTCTTTGGTCAGTGGCTTCAGCGTACGCGTGCACTAATCAACGAATAGCGTGGAACTCATCAGTGTGAAGAAGCGTGTATGGATTGTAAACAGAGCTAGGTGGGCAGCGAGACGGTAGGTTGACTTGCAGCCTCTTCGTCTATCGGCGACTGGTAAACACGCGTAGAGTTCGGAGGCGTTAGAACGTTGCGCCTGTGAAAAGAAGCGACATTTGTGGGCCGTGATGCGGGTGTTGTGGCGTGAAAGCAAGCGTGGGCATTTCTTCGTGCAATAATATGTTGAAAAGAGCCTTCGTGAGTTTGTTATTCTGCTCCTCCCGCAACCCGCAAATGCTTTCGGCATTGCTCCAGGTTAGTAGCATGTGTTTTAGTTTGATTTCTACCTGCTTTTGTCGCGTATTCGTTGACTTCGAATGGTTGACGCACCAACGAGGTCGTATGTACAAGTCGGGAAGCAGCTGCGCTGAACGCAGTCGCATCATCGCTCATCGCAAGTGCGAACACCACCTCAAGGCCTCATCGCGCGACTCGCGCCGTCGCGCGACGAGACAAATCGCCAGTGGGAATGTGCCTTAACTGTTTGACGACAGTTACAGTTTTTTCTTCTTGCGTGCGGTCGACAAAGGAAAGTTCACGAGAAGCATAAACACGGAACGCTGCTCATCCTATATTCTGAGGTAACTGCCAAAGGTTTCTTCAGCGGGAGCATGCAAGCGAACGCAAGAATTGCGCAGCCGACTCATCTGACACTGCTGGCCTGGCACCGCGTTTAAAACGAGTGGAAATTTTGTTTCGTATTTTCGCAGCGAACTAAATGATTCTTGCGTAACGTTTTACGCCGCACGATTTACGAACGTCAGAGTGCATGTATACTAGGGAGTAGGTGGGGCAATAGCGCCAAAAAAACAAATTAAGCGCTATTAAAGGACGCAAAACATGCACCAAATCACACACCCGCTGCCTGCAGATATGTGTACTTAACATCACATAACACAGCATAACATAACACAGCCGCATACACGGCGCGGGGCCCCGAATATTTACATACCATCATCACTGACTGTGTTGGTTTTCTAGTGCACGGGTCGTCGAGCCGACACGTCAGTTTTGACTTAAAATGGAGTTAGACAGCGAGACAAGAACAGAGATGTTGGCGTCTTCCAGTTGAATTGCCCCCCCCCCCCCAATCTTCACACTTCGCCAGATTATTGTCAAAGATTATTAGAAATTCGCTGAATTTTTTCTCTTTGCATTCAAAGCCCCCTCCTCCTCCCCCCCCCCCCCCCCCCCTATTTGCCGTCCAGCCCTCGGCTGTGTAGGCTGCATGGAACTCGGCCGTTGCTGACCCTCATTCTAGGCTATTAAGTGCGAACTGGGAATGTATGCTGCAAGAGCGTAATTAAGTAAAGTGAGAGAAAACAAGGAAAGCGAGCGGCCTCTTAGTTCGCCCGACCACTTTGTTTTACGGCCGCTGATTTCGGAATCGCAAAACAGATTTCACGCTTCTGACGGTCGCGGCATTTTGTCACTGAGACACGCAACAAAACGGCAAGCTAACGCTCCACCATGTATTCGTAACGGTGACGCAAACGAGCGCTGTTTAATGAAAGTGCACGCATAGTGTGCAGGTACGCAAAAGAGCGGCGCACCGCAGCAGGCGAGCCTGCGGTCCGCCGGACTCGTTGGCTTTTCAAAGCGCGATCAACGCCAATTGCGTCACTCTTCTTTTTTGATGGGCAGTTTTTTAGAAGTCTTTGTCGCCTAGAGTATTAGTTTAAACTAGAAATTTCACTTAAAATTTAATTTCGTATGACCACCGATCGGTGAACCTGCGAGTAGCAGACGCCGTCACGGTCCCGGCACTTTCGTCGGCGCTGTAAACGTGTTTAGCGCTGCAAAGCTTTTCCCCCTCATGCCAAGTTTATCGCTGAAATAGATCGGACGCGTCGGGGATGAGCTGGTGACCACGTCGCAAAATAATCGGGAGCGTCGAGCTCATTTTGCTTCTGTCAGCACGGGATCCTATGGGACCCGCGCAGCTTTGTACTACCCGGAAGTGCTGCCCTGAAGCCGCTTGCGCAGCGCCCCCTGGGCAGCGCAGGAGGCCTATTGGGGAGAAGTTTCAAGCATTGCGGAAAAGCTCCTATCGTTCCCGGAGCAGACCACGTGTTAAACGCTCCGTGGGTGTTTCACCTCGTCGTTGTATCATACCGGGTTGCAAATGAGTAGCATTTTTTTATGCCTACGCGCGTTACTGGCGCGGTGGATAAGAAAATGATAGTTGGGGCTAAAGCGAAGCCGTGGTGCGAGTTCTGGGTGCTGTTACAAATCGTCTGTGTGTGAGTGCGTGCGCACTTGTGTGCATGCGTGAGTGTGTGCGCGTGCGTGCATGCGTGCTTGTGTGTGCCCGTGCGCGCACGTGTGTGTGTGTGTGCATGTGCACGTGCGCGTGTGCGTGTGTGTGTGCGGGCTATGTGGGCATGTGTGTGCATATGTGTGTGCGTGTGTGTGTGTGCGTGCGTGCGTCCGTGCTTGTGTTCGTATGTGTGTATGAGTGCGTGTGTGTGCGTAAGTGCGTGTGCGTGTGTGAGCGCGTGTGCGTGTGCGTCCTTGCGTCTGTGTGTGTGCGTGTGTGTTTGTCTGTGTGTATGTGTGCGTGCGTGTGTGCGTGAGTGCGCGTGTGTGCGTGTATGCATGCGTGTGTGTGTGCGTGTGTGTGTGCGTGCGCGTGTGTGTGTGTGTGTAGGTGCGTGCGTGCACCCCCTTAATTTCATTCCGGGCTACATTAGGTAGACGACGGAAAGTAAAAACGGCAGTAGAACAGCCAGAAGAAGAAGAACATAAAGCAGCCGTGAATGCCGTCATGCTGTAACAGAAGGTTTAGTTAATTACACTTGTATCTGGTTTCCCTCTTTGTACAGCCCCGTGTGAGAATTCGTGACGTCACATTATTATTCGTTGCGGGTCTCGTTTATATCTTCGCATTCGAATAACACACACAAGGGGGGAATGGAGCAATAATGCTTTGTATTTTGCCTAATTAGATGATTAGTGAAGGTTATTTAGCCAACTTTTAAAGCAGCAAGTCTAGGCAAAAAATTCAAAAGTTGCATAGCGGTTTGCCAAACTTCCGAATAAATAGTATCCGTAATATTTTTCACCTTACTCCTGCATGATATAGAAAAAGACTGCATGACCTGCCTGCTTGCGCGTCCTGATTGCGGTTCCCCCGAACGTTCGGTGCGCAAATAGCCACTGGCGAGCTGCCGCCCTAAAAGCGACAGGTCAGTGATGCAAACGATAACCGTTGCCTGTGCTTATCTCTATAAAGAGCTGTCGCCAGGGGAGCACATCGCTGGCGTAAATGGCAAAGCCAATGCCGGCATCGCTAAACTGTAGCCATTCAAGCTAGCAGCACGCCAATAGCTCCCGATAGCCGACATAAGTTCGAATTCCCTTGTCGTATACCGTGCGACGTACGGATAGTGACAGTCGAAGAGGGGGCGTAGCTATTGCCATACAAAATAGTCCTCCATCAAGGCATCCCTAACCCCAAAAGTACTTGGTGCACTATTAATGTTAATAATACTTCAATTCTTATAGGTGGAATCTATAGAAAATTAAACGACGATTGAAGATTACCGCAATCGAATGCACGATTTCCATTACCAGAATGTAACTAAGCGCACTTAACTTTTCATGACTGGTGATTTAAACCTCGGTGACATTAACTGGGATCACCTTACAACTAATAGTCACGAAGTGAAAAGCTGTGAGCGGCTTTTAAATATAATGTATAGACTCTAGCTATCTCTGTTAGTAAAAGAACCCACGTGCATAAAAGTTAGCGCTCATTCAGTATTTGATCTGGCGTCTGTATCCCGACGGTTAACCCCTGAACTAAGCGTAGAAGAAGGCATTTCTGATCGACAAATGCTTTTACTTACATTTGGTAACCAAAATCAGAATTCCAGCCGCAACAATAATCTCTTAAGGGTTCTAATCAAGCAGTATAACCGGGCAAATGACGAAAGCATTATCGATCATCTAGGAATAGTTTCTGAGGAATTTTCATATGATTCTGATACAAGCATCAATTAATTATGGTTGAAGTTTGAACAAGCAATTGTTTTGCGAAGCCAACTTCATTCGTTTTAGCTGGAATCCTACATAGCGGAAAACTCCTTGGATTACATGTGCTATCATGAAAATTAAAAGAAAGTTAGAAAGGATAAAAATAAAAGAAATTATTCAGCAGATAAAAGTCACCTCTCGTGAATATTCAAGGTCGAGCAAAGAAGCCAGAGATAATTTCTTTTTAACAATGCTTCCAAATTTTATGATAACCATCGGTGGCTCCATGGTCCTGCCTACCGTTCGTTGCTGGACAATATCCGGGAGGTCAACCTAGTTTCCTGGATATAGATCGGACCCCATTAGTGTCTAAGCCTTGAGGCTATTGAATAAGCGAAAAAACAACAACAATCAACGACAGAAGTTTTGGCGGTATTTGTCTAAGCCAGTTGACCACATCAGCAATTATAAGTAGCAGGTGCCGTTTTAAGCGACGCAAAATCAGTCTCAAACTTCTGCAATAAGTATTTCCAATTGTTTTTGCACGTGTTACTGTCGTAATAGCACTGCCGACAACGTATCCCTCAGCAAAGCCGGGGATATATATAAAAGAGTCGGGCATTTGAAACTTGATTTAGCAAATTGACGTCGAAAAAGTTCCGGTCCTGATAATATATCAAGTGTTTGCTTTAGACAATACTCTGAACAGCTAGTTCCATTCTTGTATGCAATCTCTACAACGGCCCTCAGGACGGCCACACTGTCCGAAGATTGGCTTTGTGCAAACATAACTCCTATTCGCCGCGAGCTCGACATGTAGGTGGCGACAGCGTCGCGCTGCTAGTGTGGATGCTCCGCTGAGCGGCCCGTAAGAATGCACACTGTGGGCGCGCTTCGCGCCTTTTTCCCGCCGTATGTGCGCACGAAAGGTGCAAACAAGAGTGGTATGCTGTAGTTCGGTTCCTCAACGTTCAATGTATAGCATGGAAGCGGCAGTCAGTTTCCATTACTACGCCAAAAAAAGCGACGACTCATCGGGAATCTCAGAATGGCCGTAATTGTGACAATGAACTTGTACGCTGTGGCTCGTAGCAAGCTCGATCTTTCCAGACTACGGCTTTGAGCCTTCAATAAGAGCATAAATAGAAACAAATCAGGAAGCATCGATTTCTGAAATTCAGTTTACTACGGCAATCTCAATCGCTTTCACTGGTAGCATGACGCATTCTTGCATTTGTGGGATGCCCTGAAATGGTAACACTACTTAACTGCACCGAAATTCTTTCTAAGAGCTTACGATATTTTTTTTGTGTTCAAAAGGCAACATACAATTACTGAATTTTGATCAGCGCAGAAATATAAATGTAACCGCTCTAACGGGTCTTTTAAATGCAATTTTAACGACTCTGAAGGAAGGTGTGATGAATAACGGTTTCGTATCACTTATTTACGGCTTTCGTCGCAAGTGAACTTGCGAATTGAATTGTCAACGCACGCAGTATAATCAACATCTCATGTTTAGCTAGGTTTTCGCAAAGTGACAAGCAGGTTTACAGTGTGCAAACGAAGCTTCTGGGACCTCACAGTGAGCACAAATTTTCTGTTACGGAGGCTCTGTTGACCATTTGCGTTCCTTTTAAAATCTGACAGGTGCCTGCAATAGCGAGATGTGTTTGCATTCTTGCGTATAAGGTCGCTTACGAACCCTAAAGATGGCAATAAACGAAGTTGTGCTGTTGCAGATGTAGTAAAACATTTCCTTTTTATTTCTCGTTGCGAATCAGCGCAACGGGTTCCCGGTAACTACTTTGTTTTGTAAACTGAATATCGCCTTTGTCCTGGCATTTAATTGAGGATTGGTTAAAAAATGAAATTCTGTGCATCTAGTTTTTTTTTTCGGGAAGAGGGGGGGGGGGGGGGGGGGGTCCTGCCAACGTTGCAAGAGCAGCGAGAAGAGAACGCATGTAACGCGAAAAGCCAAACTATGGTCATAAGTATTACCAGAGTCCTTCAATGCTTTGAAGGACTCTGGTATTACTTACAATCGAAACTACACTAGGCGTCGTGTTCTGTAGCGGTGAAAAAGCAGTACGTATTTTTAAAACTGATTAACCCCCCTTTGGTCCGGGATTGTCCAGGAATTGTGGCTCGTCTTTTTCAAAATTGTATTGAAAGCAAGTATTGTGGGAAAAAAATTTAAAAATAAACAGCAAGTCATGGCACACACCGCTCACACATGTGGGCAACAACGTGCATTATATTACGCGTTTCCTCCTCTTTCTATAAACTTAGGTCCACCTTAAGAGGTTAAGACGTGACCATATTAGGCATTTAGTTATGCTGAGTGAGACACGTTTCTGGACAAGGTGATTCATGTCGGATTTGAAAATGATATACTATATGAACATGACACACGAAATGCTACATGACAGACGCAAACTCACAACTGCTTAATTTTACCGAAGGATCCCCCTAAATACTCTTGCGCATCCATAGAAACGTATTTTAAATAATACGTAAAATTAGCAACTCGATACAGTTGAATAAATGTTTATTCCTCCTCCTCAGTATAAACAACGACTGTCCAAAACTGGTATTTATTTTAGAAAAGGTACGGGAAGGACACGATCACACAGGCGCTTGCGAGTGTAAAATACGTGTCCGGTAATGTATGGGCGATAGCGCACGGGTCGCGTGCAGTGTAAATGTTTTTGTTTCTTTCTTCTTGCTATAAGGACACAGCGCAATTTTACAAGGGTGTGGAATTTGCCCGCGTATGCACAGGTCTTGTCGCTTCATACCCGTTTCGCGTACTAAACTTTTATCCTTTAAATAATCTAATCACCACGCCACCTTCAAAAAGCACCCATTGACGTTCCCGAAACGGCAGACGACTGCACTCAACAATAAGAAAAGTGCAATGTGTGGAAGCAATGTTTATAACACGTTTCACACTCAAGCGGTGACCACGGCGAAGATGTTTCATGGAATTAAACCAGCGCATAAACCCTCAACGGCCGCTGATTATTGCGTTTCTAAGGAAATGCGCAAGCAGAGGTAACTATGTCATTGCTTACTGCCAAACGAGCACACATATTGGTTGTTTTGTCGTGTGCAGCACGCGTCTTGCGCCACACGCAACGTGAAAAAGCAGACGACGCGAGAGCGCCATCCACACTCACGGCCGGGCTAGAGAGCGAGCGGCGCGCGCTTTCATACGGCCTCCGCAGCGGCGGCGAAAACAAAGGGGAGGAGTCTCGACGTACAGCTCCGCCGCTCTCCGCACGGGGGCTACGCGAGCCAACCCTTGCCTGGCACTTGCGCGCTTGCATTTGCAGGCTGCTTTCGACGCGCGTGCGGGCTGTTTTCGCAGCGTTTGTGCTTCTGTGATTTAACAGCAATCACATCGTCTTACTTTTCTTCGGTCTGAGAGAGGCTGAAGGCGTGAGTTTTCAGAAATTCATCGCAGTGCGCTGCATGTTGTTCAATAAAGTGAATTCAGTGTATATGCTTCGACCGGTGCCGTGATGGTGTACTGTTGTGTCCCGCACTGCAAATCGCGTGCCGGGAAAACGCCGGGGGTTTCGTTCCACCAGTTCCCTGTGGATCAAGAACTGTGCTCAAAATGGCAGCGGAACATTTCAAGGCAGAACCTCGTAATAAACGACAAGTCGCCATCGACTGTCGTATCGTATGCAGCAGGCACTTCCGTCAGATCGATTACGCTCCTGACTGCAGGATAAGAAAGCTGCTTCCCGGAGCCGTGCCAACTGTCTTTGAAGATTATCCCGCATACTTGGCGGCAAGTGCGAAGAAGCCCCGGAAACAACCAGTCATAAGACAATCTTTGCCCCCTCGCAAACCAACTAAGTGGAAGGCAGAGCCAGAGGAACTACCTGCGGATTTGGATGCTCCGGAGAGTTTCGACAAGCCGTCTGCAAATGTTTCCACCCAGACCACTAACAATGATGCACAGCGAGCAAGTCGGTACCTTTCTATGGTTGGAAGACTGCGTTATCAAGTCGCCTATCACCGTTCTCAAAGACAGAAGTCTTTTCTTTTGTGCAAGACAAAACAACGTTTCTTTTGTGCAAGACTGTTTTGTCACGCCGAAGATGATTTTTCTGGTGCTCGAACTGGGGAACGCCATTATTTATGTGTTCAAATGGTGCAATTGTGCTTTTTACTGTTTACTTCAATGTATTCCAAACTTTTTAGGGGTAATTACCGAATGTTTACTTGCTAGCTTCTGACAAGCTCCTGTGCTGTTGTGCATAATACAGTAAGGTCTCATTGCTTCTCTCCAAATAAACTCGTTTCCAGTTTGCCTGGTGCCTTTCAGTTCACAGATTATCCCCGATGCTTTTTCTTCGGCATGCATTTTTAAAGATTTCTTAACTAACGCTCTGCAAGTTTTAAGTCGTAACCTATGACAATTAGAGTACGCCGCTAACTACTTCAACCTACATATGAAACCGAAACATTGAAACTAGCCAAGGCGAATCAATCACGCTGCGCTGAGAGCAAAATTTTGCAGCAATTCTGTTTGTTGCACCCGATGGCGGGCGCCCACGACTGCGGAGTACTTAGGATTTCAGTTCAGAAAAGGGGGAGGGGGGGCAGGGAGGACAGCTTGAAAGACCAAAAAAGTACACAAAAATTAAACCACACAACAGAAAAAAGCCAAAGCTTGTAATTTATTCACGATACACTAAACATTTAGGGCGATTCCACGTTCTGTCGAATTTTGTAATTATTTCATTAATTTCTTTAGAGAAATTGCAAAATGGCTCATCGTCGCTTTGAGAACATACATCGAAGTCGCGTATGGCTGGTGCGTAGCGTGCGACACAAATAATCAGCCGAAGATCAGAAACCATTATTCGGTGATGGGCACGAAGTCTTCGTTTGGTTCTTCCTACCCGGCCCCCTTTAACCCCCCTGCCGCGTGCGCCAGTAGCGGTGATTGTAGTGAAAAATAAAGAAAAGAAGAGTAGAGGCCGCGCATAGCTCGCCCGCGCGCGGAGTGGGAGACGAGCGCGTCCGCAGGGTTGGCCCGCAGCGCCAGCTCCTAGCAGCGGCCGCAGGCAGGAACTAGGCCTCTTGCGAAGGCCGTATGACAGCGCGCGCCGCTCCCTCTCTAGCCCGTCCGTGCCACACTAGGAGCGGTTCGTCCCGCCGCCGCCAGGGGCCGACTGTGTTCGCGCTCGGGGCGAATACCTAAAGGCGGCAACAAACTGCACGCAGGCCAATCTCACTAACAAGTGATTGCTGCACATTGGCGGAACGGATTGTCAGCAAAGCAATAATATATTACTTAGAATAAAACAATCTGCTATACCCAAAACGACACGGCTTTCGCAAAAGTTTGCCCCGGGTGACTCAGCCTCTTGAAATAACTCATGATTTTGCATCACCATAGATTCCAATATACAAGTTGATACAAAATTTATTGAATTCACTTAAGCCTTTGACCGTGTACGGCAAAGCAAATTTTGTACAATTCAAGTCAATTAAAAATTATCAAATATAATACCGTGGGAAACAGCTTATTTATCCAGCCGCAGTTGTACGTAGCCATCAACAAATCGGGATGTGACCGTCTTGACGTTTTGTCAGGGGTCCCACAGATTTCCGTCTTGGGCCCCTTACTTTTTCTTGTATGTTTAATGACGTTGCTTACTGCGTTGTAGATGGAGTTACCTAGTGTCGCTCTATAAAATACAGAGTAGTTACCGTCACTGAGGCACGCAAGTGAGCAAAGGCAGCCATTTTGGTGTTCATCATAGTTGCCAAAGTGCCGCCTCACCGCTAACTTGGACGAGGTCATTTGTAAACAGTGCTGCCGAAGACGCAGCTACACTGCATCTTCGGACACACTTGTGCAGCTGAATTCCTGGTAAGCGCGTTATCTTTGATTCGCGTTCGGAACCGGGACAGTCGCGCGCAGCCGCAGAGCCGGTGGACAAGCTGAGACGACCACAGTTGACAGACAGAAAACGCATAAGCAACAAAATTGCGGTGCCCATAAATCGTCGCAGTGTAAACAAATATTGCGTGATGCGAACTGACCAATGCTGACGGCGGAGGCACGGAAGAATAGGAGAAAAGAGTGCCGATTCTCTGTGACCCTATCTATAGTTCATATCACAAGCTAGCTGCAGCACTGTGGAGGCTACATTGTTATCAATAGTGCGCCCACTGAGGGCGCCTAATCGGCCGTGAAGGGGGTCCTGAAAGGACACTCCCTTCTCCCCTCTCGGCAAGTGGCACCGCACGGCCCCGGCGCCTTTTGTCGCTTCCTTCGCGGTGAGTTAGGCGCCCTGAGGGGGACAAAAATGTAGCCTCCACAGTGCCGCAGCTAGCTTGTGATATGAACTACAGTTACACAAGGGTTACCGTTCGACTGTTTTCTGACGATTGCGTTGTTTATGCAATCGTGCGTGATACCTCATAATATTTAACACTAAATTCTTTGCTCCGTGGTAGACCTCGTTGGTGTGACACCTGGAACTTAAAATTAACACTAGTAAAGCAAACTCTAGGAGCATAACTCCGAGAAGGTCACCACTAGAATTTACCTGCACATTGAATGGCTCATAAGGGTCGCGCACAAATTCTATAAAATATTTCTGCTTATAACTATCACGTATATATTGAAATGGGATACTCATATTGAAAACACGTGCACCAAAACATTCAGACAATAGTGCTTCCTTCGTAGAAAATTGTCGGCACCACAGCCTCACGTCAAACTAACAACGTATAAAACGTTTCTAAAACCCGTCCTCGAGTATGGCAGTATAGTTTGGAATCCACACCAATAATATCTTGTACACAAATTAAAAATATCAGAATAAGGCAGTGCATTTTATTTACTCTGGTTGATTGTAGGGTTTAGCGCGCCCACTCAACGCAGGTGATGAGGCGCGCCGTATGCTCCGGATTAATTTTGACCACATGGGGATCTTTAACGTGCGCCGAAATCTCGTACTACCGGCGTTTTTGCTGTGCGACTCCATCAGAAAAGCGGCCGCCGAGGCCGGGAAGCGAGGGAGAGAGAGAACAAAACTTTATTAAAAAGAAAAGAAAACCGGGTTAGCGAGGGGGCGTAGCGGAGGACCAGAGGTCCGCCGCGACCGCCAGAGCTCGGCAGGTGACCAGAACTTGGCTGGACTCCTCGGAGCTGCCCAGGGCCTGCTCCCAGTGGAATGAGGAGGGGAGTGGGGAATATGGGTCAGCAGGACATTCGCAAAGAGAGTGATACAGAGTATCCAGCTGACCGCACTTGGGGCAGTGGGGTGTGTGGAGTTGATGTGGATGTGTATGTATTAGTTGAGTACGATGAGGGAACGTGTGCGTTTGGAGTATCCGCCACGTGTGGGCAGCCTCGGGGGATAGGTGTGGATGGGGGGGTGGGAGAGTACGGCGGAGGAGGCGGTAATGAAGGGTAATTTCCCTGAAACTGAGGAGAGACTCGGAGGTCTCGGTCTCGGGAGGCCCGTGTATAGGTGTACGAGAAACAGCGGCCCGGGAAGTAAGAGCTCGAGCATGTGCATTCGCTGCCTCGTTAGCACCTATGCCGGTCTGGGCCGGGGTCCACACCAGTTGCACGGGGTCGGTCGGGGGGCTTTGGAGAAGAATTTTGAGGGCTACGGGGGATATAAAGCCTTTGGAGAAGTGCCGGATAGCCTGCTGCGAGTCTGATAGGACGGTGATTGGGGTGGGGCTCTGGGAGAGCACAAGGGCACTGGCAGCTTCCTCCGCCGTAGTTGCACATGAGGTGGAGATGGTGGCAGTGTGTCGGGACATTGATGTCAGGTCCGGTAACCGCGAGGGCATAGGCCGGTTTATGTGGGTATTTGGCTGCATCTACGTATAGGGTGTGTTTGTCAGGGGGGTGGAGTTTTGCATGATGACTTGCACGAGCTGCTCGGCGGTTGGAATGGAATATAGGGTGCATGTGACGGGGAAGCGGTTTGATGCGGATGAGAGCTCGGATGTTGCGTGGAATTGGTTGGGGGGTAGTGGATGTTGTGAGGGGTGTATGACCTGTGATTTGGAGTATGTAATGGCCCGTGAGTGTGGTGGAGAGTCTGGCGAGTTGGGCTGTCCGGTGGGCCTCAAGGATTTCAGGGATGGTGTTATGGATGGCTAGTGACATAAGGCGATTGGTAGGAGCCCCGGGAGGAAGGAGCAAGGCCGCGCGATATGCTTTGCAGATCATGGCATCCAGGGCGTTTGTTTGAGTGTTTGTGATATGCATGTAGGGGAGGTGGTAGAGTATGCGGCTGATCATAAAGCTGTGTAATAAACGTAGTCGGTCCAGTTCTGTTAAGCCATGATGGCGGTTGGCGACCCGTTTAATGAGGTGGATAGTTTGGGCTGTGTATTTCTTAATGTACTTGAGTGTGGGGAGTGTAGATCTGTTGTGTGTGATAGTAAGCCCCAAGATTCTTAACTCGTGAGTGTGGGGGATGGGGTTTTCATTCGCAAATAGTCGTATTGACGGTTGGGGGGAGGGGGGGTTTTGGGAGGTGTCATGATAAGTAGGGCAGATTTGGTGGGCGAGCATGTTAGGCCAAGAGGGGTGATGTGTGTGAGGACGTGGTCAAGCCCAGCTTGAAAGGTGTCTTCTATCTGGTTATCTCTGCCACGTGTCACCCATAGGGTGATATCATCTGCGTAAATGGTGCTGCGAAGTGCGGGGATATTGAGGAGTTGGTGAGCGAGTGGAATGAGAGTAATATTAAAAAGTAGGGGTGAGAGAACTGCCCCTTGGGGAGGCCCGCGATTAGGCATTTGGAAAGGCATGGATTGTATGGGGCGAGTTTGATAGTGGCTGTGCGTTGGCAAAGGAAGTTGTGGATATAGATATAAAATCGGGTTTCCAGTCCGAGGTTGCTGATGGCTGCGAGGATTGCCTTATATGATAAGTGGTCAAAAGCCTTTTGCAGGTGAAGTGAGAGTACCGCAGAGTTATCTTTGGCAGGTGGGTGTTTTATTAAGTCGTGGTGGAATTGCAAAAGGGCATCCTGTGTGGAGAGGGCGGGGCGGAAGCCTAACATATTGAGAGGATATAGGTTGTTAGATTCTAGATTGTGGGAAATGCGGTTGTAGATGACGTGCTCTAGCAATTTTCCAATGCAGGAGGTCAAAGATATGGGGCGGAGGTTGTGTATAGAGGATGGTTTACCCGGTTTAGGTATTAGCGTGATGTACGAGTGTTTCCAGGCTGCTGGAAGGGTGCCTGACGTCCAGTGTTGGTTATAGTAATCGCTAAGCTGCGTGATGAGATCGTCATTGAGATGTCTAAGTATCGTATTTGTTACTTTATCGTGGCCCGGGGCTGTGTGCCGGCGTAGGGTTGATATGGCCTATTTCACTTCCTCTATGGTTATAGTGGAATCGAGGGCTGCATTTGGTGCTCCCATGTAGCAAGTTGAAGTGGGATTTGCGGGTAGCGGTTGGGGGATGTACAAGTCCTTCAGTGTTTTTATGGTTTCTTCTGGGGGTGTTTGGCGCGAATGGATTAATTGGGCTGTGCGGTGTTGTGATTGTTGTTTGGTGTTATTGGGGTCTATGAGGCTACGAAGTATCTGCCATGCCTTTCTGGTTGAGAGCTGTCCTTTGAGGTCGTCGCAGAGGGAGTTCCAATTCGATCGCGCGAGAGTTTGGGCATGCTGTTCTATTTGTGTTCGGAGGTGTGCTAGTTTGAGTTTGAGTGCTCCTTTGTGTTTGTGCTTACGCCATCGTTTTTCGATGCTGCAATAAGCTTCCCATAGGTGAGTAATGTGAGGGTCATCGTATGGGGTGGGGATTTTGGGGTCGATGAGAGAGGTACTCTGTTCTTTGGCGTGTAGGATAGATGTTATCCATGTTTCGAGCTCACTTTCTGTGTTAGGGGGCGGGATGTCTAGACTGTTAGTTCGGAATTGGTCCCAGTTGGTAGGGGTGTGTTGTTTTCGTGGGGGGCGTGTATGAGTGCTACAGATAATTTGTGTTTGAGTGATGAAGTGGTCACTTCCTAGGGATTGTGGAAGTGGGTTCCATGTGGCGTTGGATATGTTTTTCGTTATGGTTAGGTCGGGAGCTGTGTACTTTTGCACGGTATTGCCTAATCTGGTGGGCTGTTGAGGGTCGTTATGCATTGTGAGTTGGAGTTCCTGTATAACTTCCCATAGTATTCTACCCTTTCGGGTGGTGCGTGTGTATCCCCATGCTATATGTGGCGCGTTGAAGTCGCCCAGAATGAGTAGTGGCTCGGCTTTGGAATGGTGTATGGCTTGTTGGAATAGCGCTTTGAAATTAGAATAGGTGGATTTGGGTGAGCTGTAGACATTCAAGACGTGTAAGTAGGTGCTAGTTGGTTTGGGGGGTAAAAGAGTAATAAATACGTGAGGGATGTCAGAGTTGAGCCTGTGTTGTTGGGTGGCTGTATTCCTGTGTACGAGAGTGCTTAGTTGGGGGAATCGAGTATCCTGATGTGCTCTGTAATTGAGAAGCTTGGTTGGCGTGTGTGTTTCTTGTAGCGCTATGAGGAGGGGTGTTTCGTCGAGTGTGGTGAGGAATGCCTGGAGGTTAGAGCGTTTGGTTCTGTACCCTCTGCAATTCCATTGCCATATAATTTGCGGCTTAGAATTCTTCGCCGTGTTCTATTGGAGCATCTAGTGGGGTATGAGCTGAGGGAGGTGGGACGGGCTGCAGAATGGCTGCCTGCATCCAGTTTAGCATTTCTTGGTGGAGGTCGTGCACAGTGACTTGGATGGCTTTGATTTGTTCCGCGGTCTGATTTTTTAGGGCGGTAAAGGCGGACTCTACTTCTGTGCGTAGGGACGTAATCGCGTCATGCGTTACCTGGGCCGGTGGTGTGTTAGTTGGAGCGGATGCCCGTCTTTTGAGGGGGGGAGATTGCGACGAGTCATTGAGAGCGGGGGGCTGCGGATTGTTGAGGGAGACTTGCTGTTTGAGTTGGGCGTTTTCGCGTGTGAGGCGTTCGTTTTCCTGGCGTAGTAGGGTGATTGTGTGGCGGAGCGTTTGCATTTCTCGGCGGAGTGCCGCCATCTCATCTTGCCATTGTTGTGTTGTGGATTGTGGAGAGGGTGGGGGAGAGACCAGGCCCTGGGCACTTACCGAGCTCTGGGCAGCCTGGCTGTAGGACTTGTTGTGGATGGGCTTGAGGGGTGGATAGGCTGCAGTGCTGGGATTCCCAGGTGGTAGAGTAGTGGTGGTCTGCTGGTTTGTGGCGGGGGTCTTGCGGCGTGGCTGGAACCGTTTGGGTCATCCAGCCGCTCCGGTGACGTGGGCGTCGCCGCAGAGGATGCACTTGGGTTTGCATGGATGGTCGGGTGTGGGGCCTGGAGCTCCGCAAGTGGTGCAGTGAGGTTGTAGGGAAGGGTTTGGACATACGTCACGCCTGTGGCCTGGCTTCCAGCAGGCCAAGCAGGCCTCCGACTTCCGCTTGAAAGGGTAACACCGGAGGATGACGGCATGGTAGCGGACCCAGAAGGGGATTAATGGGCCGAGAAAGAGCACTTGAACGATTCCTGTGCCACGGATTCGTTTTGCCTCAAGGACAGTGATGGTAGGATTGTACTGGACGAGACTGTCCATAATGGTGGTGTCATCATCGCTGGGGAGTACTTGAAAGAGTGCCCCTGTTACGGTTGTACTGGGCGGAGGGATATGGTTGGCCAAGGCGTAGCTGGTGTTGTTCCATGGAAGGGTTTGGAGATTCAAGTACTGTTGGGCGCGTGCTTCAGACGGTGTGCTGATGGCTATGAAGTTCGATCTCTGGTTAATTCGGACTTGGTCTTCGTGAGTGTTGGTGAGGTTGGCCTGCTTGAAGATGGTGTCGGCCAAAAGGGCTGCGTTCACTTGGGTGAGGTTGAGGCCTCCTTGTGGTCGCAGCACGATTTTAACATCATCCGTTGGCAGCGGGTCTTCTGGAGGGGTGGTATTTTTCTTCTTGCGGTGTTGCTTTCACATGGGTTTGTTTTTGGTCGGCGCTGTGTATGCTGCGGCTGCTGCGGTCGCGGCGGCCGCCCGTTGGCGAATTTCCTTCCATCCTGGTTCATTCAGGACTTGCGGATCGATGTCTTCTCCAGCAACGGCGTATTCCATGCCGGAGGCCGTCTGGATTAGTGAAGCGCCAGGCAGATTTTCCGGTGCTGGTGCGTGGGAGGTGGTGGGGACTGGAGAAGGGTTTGAATTTCCCTCGCTGCCGGGGGCGATGGCAGCGTTCATGGTGGTGCAGTTGTCTTGCGGTGCATACGGAGCCGCCGTTGCGTAGGAGGTTTCCTCGGCTACCACGGGGGGCGCCGGTGTCGCAGGGACAGGCCACCGAGGCTCGATGGCGCTAGCCCTAAGATTAGGCCTAGCGGCACAGCGGCGTGGTGGCGATTTTGGAAGGCGGTAGTGCCATTCCCGATAGTATCCCGAAGGCTACCATTCCCGATAGTATCGGGAATGGTAGCGACATGAAATTTATGTCAAGAGAGTCCTTACTTTGAGGAGAACTCGTTGGTGAAGTCAGTTTTTACGATTTGGCTCTCTGACGGTACTGTGGGCGTGAAACTCAGGAGCGTTGCGAAGACACGTCCGCGCTCGTCCCCGGGAAGCGAACCGTGTCCTTGTGCTCAGCAGCGTTTTTATTTACACTAAATATTCTAGACACGACAGTGTAACTGAATTCACTTCGCATTCGAGCGCGAATTGTAGCCTTGTCGTCACGTCGTTGTGCTTGCATCCAGCCTCCACATCGGCACTCGACTAAGACCATTCATGGAAAAACATACAAGGCCATTTAGCACGCGTAAACACACATTCAAGAATTTTTTTTCGTCATGCATTGAAGTGTGGAACGTGTTACCACCCGACGTTATCAATGCCGGAACGGTTGACCGCTTTGTTAAGAAGGCAGAATTGGGATTCACTTGATTCCTGCAGCTGTAAAAGAGTTTGGAAAATGTGTACAGGTGCCATCAAAAGTAACTAGAACACGTGTTGTGAATTTACAAACATTTCCTCTTCCGGAAACGGCCTGACTGCATTGCTGTGCGCTTAAAATGAGTCCTCCCAAATAGAAAAAAGCTTTATGTAAACAGCTTATGGCTGTCATTGGGCGAGTGAGACACCTGGTTTGTAAATCCATGTTCCAATTACTTATGACGGCACCTGGACATTCTTTCCTACTGTTTTCGTGCCTAATACAGCCGAGATTACAAGGCAAGCACGTCGTCACCTGTTCGTGCTTGCATGTTTTTGATTTTACACTTTATCGCTTTGTTTTACCAGGTGATGTGTAGCGTTTAGAAGTGTCTCACTGTGTTATGTGTGTTGCAATAGTCTGTACAATGTTATTATTACTCATTTTTCCCACAGCTTTGTGGTAACCAAACCGCACAGCTTAGAAAGCGCATATATCTTTTTTGCGTGCTTTGGCACTCACGCGCTCGATTTGTGACGGTCTTTTTTATTTTACCGTTGAGTAAATAGCGACGCGCAGTTCGCCCGTTGTTTTACCTATGCGCAGTGCACCAATTTTTCGTATTAATTCATGCAGCGCACCCCGAGCGCCCACGTCCTCTAAGAGTCTGACAAGGCTTGCAGTATTGATAAATAAATAAGCACTTTCCATTGACCGGGGTGGGGGGGGGGGAGAAATCAGTTAAATCAGTTGCGTCCTGCACGTATGCCTGAAAGCGGGGCTGATACCAGAGGAAGTCCGCAGTGGAAATTTGCGCACATAAAGTATGTTTACCTGGGAGAGTTCCTTTTTAACAGAGAAGCGTTCGGGCAACCCATTGGGAACTCGCACCCCTTCCAATGGAGCCCAATCAGCCTTTGACAGCCTGTTAACTGCAACAACCGAGTCTCTCCCCGGCGCTACCCTCCACCCCACTGGTCACTTTCTGTCACAGAGGAACGATACTGGCGCCTTCTCCAAACCAATGCCCTCCCTTGTCGCGCCCGACTACATGCAATTTATCCCTCAATATTTCCCTCTCCCCAATTCCCCGACCGCGGAGCCCCTGAAACAGTCTCTCATATCTGTTGACATCATCATCATCATCACCATCATCATCATCATCACCAGCCTATCTACGCCCACTGCAGGGCAAAGGCCTCTCCCATTATTCTCCAATTGCCTCGGTCCTGTGCCAACTGTGACCAATTTATCCCCGCAAACTTCTTTATCTCATCTGCCCATCTAACTTTCGGCCGCCCCCTGCAACGCTTGCCTTCTCTAGGGATCCACTCTGTTACCCTTAATGTCCAGCGGTTATCTTGCCTTCGCATTACATGTCCTGCCCACGTCCATTTCTTCTTCTTAATTTCTACTCATATGTCTTTAACACCAGTTTGCTCCCTGACCCACTCCGCTCTCTTCCTGTCCCTTAATGTTACACCTATCATTTTCCGCTCCATTGCCCGCTGAGTTGTTCTCAATTTAAGTTGAACCCTCTAAGTGAGCCTCCAAGTTTCTGCCCCGTAGGTGAGTACCGGTAAGATGCAGCTGTCATACACTTTCTTCTTCAGCGACAATGGTAGGCTGCTATTCATTATCTGAGAATGTCTGCCATATGCACCCCACCCCATTCTGATCCTTCTAATTATCTCTGCCTCATGGTTTGGATCTGGGTTCACAACTTGGCCTAAGTAGATATATTCGCTTACCACTTCCACTGCCTCGCCACCTATGTCAAACCGCTGTGCTGTCCCGAGGTTATTGATCATTACTTTAGTTTTCTGCATATTAATTTTCAGTCCCACGGTTCTACTCTGTTCGCCCAGTGCGGAAAGCATGCTTTGCAATTCGTCCCCCGAGTTACTTAGCAAGGCAACGTCATCAGCAAATCTGAGGTTACTGAGGTATTCTCCATTAACCCTTACACCCACCTGTTCCCAATCCAACGTTCTGAATACTTCTTGTAAACATGCTGTGAATAGCATTGGAGAGATTGTGTCTCCTTGCCTGACACCCTTTCTTATAGGTATTTTACTGCTCTCCCTATGGAGGATGATCGTAGCTGTAGACCCATTGTAGATATCCTCTAGTATTGTTACATAATGCTCATCTACCCCCTGGTTCCGTAATGCCTGAATGACTGCTAGGGTTTCGACCGAGTCAAATGCTTTCTCATAATCTATGAAGGCTATATATAGGGGTTTAGTATACTCAGCGCACTTCTCTATCACCTGATTGATCGTGTGAATATGGTCCATTGTTGAATAACCTTTACGGAACCCTGCTTGTTCTTTAGGTTGACTGAAATCTAAGGTTGCAGAAATTCGGTTAGCGATTACCTTGGTAAATACCTTGTAGACGACTGACAGTAAGCTGATCGGCCGGTAATTTTTCAAGTCCTTCATGTCGCCTTTCTTATGAATTAGGATGATGTTCGCGTTCTTCCAAGATTCCGGTACCATTGCGGTCATTAGGCATTGCGTATACAGGTTTGCCAGTTTTTCAAGGACAATTTCTCCGCCATCCTTCAAGAGGTCTGCTGTTATCTGATCCTCACCAGGTGCTTTGCCCCCTTTCATTTCTTTCAAAGCCTTCCTTACTTCTTCGGTCGTTACTGGTGGGATGTCTATCTCCTGTGAACTACTGTCTCGTTCGGCATTATCCTGTATGTCCTGGCTACTGTACAGATCCCTATAGAACTCCTCGGCCACTGTGACTATTTTATCCCTATTTGTGATGACATTGCCTAGCTTATCCTTAAGTGCATACATCTGATTTTTCCCCACGCCAAGACGTCTCTTCACTGCTTTCAGGCTACCTCCGTTCTTTACAGCGTATTCGATCCTCTCCATATTATACTTCCGTATGTCAGCTGTCTTACGCTTATTGTTTAGCTTGGAGAGCTCCGCTAGTTCTATTCTGTCAGCTGCGGTGGAGATTCTCATGGTTTGCCGTTTCCTGATTAGATCTTTCGTCTCCTGTGAAAGAGTACCAGTATCCTGTCTAGCTATAGTGCCCCCGACTTCTACTGCACACTCCGTAATAATGCGTGTAAGGTTGTCGCTGGCTTCCTGCGTCGTAAACTCGGCTTCGTCGTTAAGAGCGGAATATCGGTTCTGCAGCGCGATCCTGAATTCTTCTACTTTACGTCTTACTGTTAGCTCATTTATCGGCTTCTTTCGTACTAGCTTGTTGCGGTCCCTCCTCAAATCTAGCCTAATTCGGGATCTTACCATACGGTGGTCACTACACCTTACCCTTCCGAGCACTTCCACATCCTGCACGACGCCAGGGTTATCGCATAATATGAAGTCTATTTCATTTTTGTGCTCCCCATTCGGGCTCCTCCAGGTCCACTTCCGACTCTCCCGTTTACAGAAGAAGGTATTCATTATGCGTAGGTTATTCCGTTCTGCAAACTCAACTAGTAGGTCCCCTCTGCTATTTCTACAGCCCAGACCATAGTTCCCAACTGCCTTGTCTCCAGCCTGATTCTTGCCTACTTTAGCATTGAAGTCCCCCATAACTACGGTATACTGTGTTTTTACTTTAGCCATTGCCGATTCCACATCTTCATAGAGGCGTTCCACTACTTGGTCGTCGTGGCTGGATGTGGGCGCGTAGCCCTGCACCACCTTGAGCTTGTACCTCTTATTTAGCCTAATTACAAGACCTGCTGCCCTTTCGTTAATGCTATAGTATTCGTCTATGTTGCCAGCTATGCTTTTATTGACTAGAAATCCCACTCCCAGTTCTCTTCTGTCCTCTAGACCACGGTAACATAGGACGTGTCCATTTTTCAGCACCGTAAAGGCTTCGCCTGCCCTCCTAACCTCACTGAGCCCTATTACATCCCATTTACTGCCCTTTAATTCCTCGAACAACACCTCGAGACTTGCTTCGCTAGATAAGGTTCGCGCGTTAAACGTTGCCAGGTTCAGATTCCATTGGCGGCCTGTCCGGATCCAGTGATTCTTAGCACCCTCTGCTGCGTCACAGGTCTGACCGCCGCCGTGGTCAGTTGCTTCGCAGCCGCTGGGGACTGAGGGCCGAGGGTTAGTTGGCGTATTCATGGGAGGTTGTGGCCATTACTACACCAGGGGGGCCAATCCTGCTCTGGTGAGGGAGTGCATTACCGGCAATGGTCGCCGGGGTCAGGCCGCACCCCAAGCCCCTTTGTGCAATTCCATCAATACGCGGATTTTTTTTTTATCCGGTGGGAATTGTCCGGCACCGGGATTCGAACCACGGTTCTTCTGCACGCGAGACGGGTGTTCTACCTCTACGCCATCGCTGCATATCTTTTGACAATGCCCCCACAATTCATTCCCTCTCATCTCTTCTGAGGAACACTGAGAGGCGGCGTTCCGCATCTCGGAACCTCAAGTCCAGCAAGGACTTGCTGAACGAGCAGCTCAGGTCACCGGCACCCTCCAAGCGCTGGTCACCACTCGTCGTTAGCCCGACTAGTGCTCAAATAAACTGTCTCTCTCTCTCTCTCTCTCTCTCTCTCTCTCTCTCTCTCTCTCTCTCTCTCTCTCTCTCTCCCTGGCGTCCAAAAATCCCTGACAAATGAAAACTACCAAGCGCACGTGAGCGCCTGCCTCGCAGCGGCCACCAGACCGTTAAAAAAACAAAACATGCGAGCACTCGTGAGCACGTGCCTCGCGGCGACCGCCCAGCGTCCCCGGCGCACGTTTATCAAGCCAAGCATTTGCCGATATTGGTCAAGATTGGCAAAAAGCTCCAGTGTTCACCGCAATCGTGGCAACACCTCCAAAAAAACTGAAGGAAGCTCACACTTATAGTAAAAAAAAAATGGAGTAAATATCGTTGCGGCAGCGAAGAAGAAGCAGATCCGCTGCACTCGTGGACTTAACCGTTTCGATAGAACTGAAGGTTGCGCACAGCTGCGCTATCTTCAAATCTTACGCGTTAGTGTGCCCTTCATTAATTTCGTTGCTCTGCGACATTGTAAACAAAGCCCTGACTTGAAAGTACCGGAAAGAATAGGGTACGGTCAAATCACGTCAACAAGAACCAAGCGGAACGCCAGTCAACACGCTTCGTAATATTTCCCGAAACATCCGCTTCTGAGTTGACGTATTAACCGAGAGCAATAAACAGCTTGATAATTTCACGCTCAACTTGTTTAATGCGTCATATGTGCCATTATTTCTTAACTTTTCTGTGTCATAATAAAAACTTGGATCCAATTATCATTTCAATATAACTAATAAGGTGTGGCGGTATATTCAGCCTAACTTCCTATGTCACAAGCTATGCACACTCGCCTATACCATTTTTTATAAAGGCGATAGCAGGAGCAAACAATGTTTAAACTATCGAAAACAAGCTCTTAATGAGAGTTTTCCGTGTGCTGACAATTCCCGAAACACAAGTATTCCTCATGTGAAATACCCTATGAGAAGCATATATTCCCGACCAGTTTACGTATGACGAGTTGGCCTATAGGACGAGTGGCCATGTGACGAGTTGGACAAGACCTATATTCATCGTATGTCCCGTATCGTGTATACATATTAGTAAATCTCAGGACTTTTCCTCCTCCAGGAACGCGCCGCCGTGTCTTGCGTCGCCGTGAGGGATGTGGAAACCGTTGGTGTCCAAATTATGTACACTTTATGTGCAGAAATATACAGAGCATATATACAAGACAACTCAGGTAGCGCGTAGTGAGCCTTTGAAAACGCTTGCCGTGGCCCCGGGAATATGCCCGCGACATGTAGCAAATTGGACAGCAAAAACCATCTGGTTCTCAAAGTGCCAAAACGTCATTTTTAGCCCATCGAGAGCAAGAGGAAAGAGCCCAATTCAACTAGGCTCAACCCAGTATCCGGCAAGCTGGGGCCCCTTAAGGGTTGCCTGTATTTTCTATGTGAGGTTGGCTCTATTGTGCGCTCTTCCTTTAACTCGTGAAAAAAAAAAAAAAAAACATGGAAAAATTTCGACCGCCAAAGCGACCGTCTTCGCCGGGCCAACAATTCATCTCCACCCTCGCTTCGCTATCAACAAGCCGTGTACCGGCTACTATTTGGCAGTGCTGCGCTACAGCTGCCTTATTATTCGCAGTCGGCTGAGCGGGGCTCGACTATCGCGTTGCCACAAAGAAGTCGACTCTTTTCTTTCTACATTTACGCTTGATAAAGAAACGTAGACGCTGAAGCCGGCAATTTTAAAAAAGGGCCCATCTACCCGCGAGGAGAACTCGAGTAAATGCGTCGCATAGGGGGTGGGTGTATTGCGTTAACGTTTAGTGTTTGGGGAGTTGGTGGTAGTGAATGCGTTGTATCAGCAGCTTCTTGATGTAGTTTGAATGAGTCAAGGATATAAGGCGCGTTCGTAGCCTTTCATTCTGTGTCGGTTTTGTGGCGCAGTGGGAAGAACACCATGTACCTCGCGTTCCGCCCACGGGTGGTGAATGCTTTGTATCAGCAGCTTCTTGACGTAGTTTGAATGAGTCAAGGATATAAGGCGCGTTCGTAGCCTTCCATTCTGTGTCGGCTTTGTGGCGCAGTGGGTAGAGCACCATGCACCTTGCGTTCCACCCGCAGGGTCGTGGGATCGAAACCAGGCGCCGGTAAGTATTATTTTTTTATATAGTGTAGGGGGAGGGGTGCGGACCTGTTGTTGATAGCGAGGAGGGTAGCGTGATGCGGGAGAGGAGGAGTGGGGGAGAGGGCGCACCTGGAACGGCTGTTGCGGACGCCGAGGCACGCCAACGCCGGGTGACATCGTGAGTTAAAGAAATGCTCTGCATTTAAAACTGAAGTCAATGCGGCACGTGGTGGTCAAAGCCAGTAGTACTGGCCTTGAGCCGGAAAGCTAGACGCGGCTCCTGCGACGAATGCTAACAGCGAGTGATGCTCACCGCGGTCAGCCCCGCACATCGCGCAAGAAGCGCGCGATCACTCGCCACACGAGTGGTGGCGGGGCTCGCCGCGAGTGGAACTCGCACTCGCGAGTGGTGAACGGGGCTCACCATGAGTGGCGCTCGCACTCACTCGCACTCGCACTCACCAGGCCAAACCGACGGTGAGGCTCACTCACCACTCACTCGTGAGTGCTGAGTGGGGGTGTGCGAGTGCACTCATGAGTGAGTTTGCCGACCTATGAACTTAACTTAATTTCTCAACTCTCTCAACTCTCTCAACTCTCAAATCGAACTCGCGGGCTAGGGAAACAGAACCGCTGCGCAACCACTGCAAAACAGTTCAAGGTACGTACATCCTCGTGGATTAAAACGTGGCGCCAAAAAATTCAGCCTACCAACGTGTGTCCGAGACAACCATGTTACGTTGCCAAGAATCTGGTCATCAAATGTGATGGTGTCTCCTGATTTAAGAATAGTAGCTATAATTACCCCGATGTGACACGGACTGAAGACAGTGGAACAAGAAGTACACGTGTGCGCCATTTAACTCCGGATTTTCGCTTTCAATCCATGACGTATTGTACAGCCTAGATGCTTTGTCTGGTTGCCAGTTACGAAGACACTCAAGCAACTGTAATAAATTTTCTTCAGCGTCTAAGGCCTGGACTGCTCACGACCATGCGGGCCATTCTTAGGCTTAAAAATAAATTACCGGCCGCGGGCCTGGGCTTAAGACGACGGGCCGGGGCCAGGCTCACTTGTAGATGCCCAGAATAAGTGTGCACGACGGCCCCGGGTAAGGCTTCATAAAGCGGGCTCAGGGGCCGGGCCTTAAAAACAGGCCCGTGAAGGGGTGCAATTTTTATTAAGCATATTGCGGCCTTCGATTTGACTGCCCGCCCGTGAACAATGCGCAGCTTTTTGCACACTCTTAGAATTTTCAGATTTTTGTGTATTTGACTACATGCTCTCCCCAGAACACCGCGAATAGACGTGCTATTTTGCAGATTTTCTGCGAATATGCCATTCAGACCATTCTTGGTATTTTATTAGAGCAAACAACGCTCTTATTCACGGGCTTTGAACAAATATAAAGCTTCTGCAGTCTATCGTACTTAATTCGGAGCATCTACAAGTTCCGGGCATCTACAAGTTGGGGTTGCAGATAAAACGACTGATATTGGGAAGACTGCCTCGGCGGAATCGAAGGTCGAAAGCAGGAGATTGCTAGCAAATGTCGAAAATGTCCACATTCAAAAAACACAACCCCTTTTTGCCCAAACATTGGCACTGGACCTAGCCCACCAACTTTTTGATCATTAACAGCAGCATTCCGTGATAGAGAAGAACCGTCGCGTCAACAGAACAGGCGCCAGCTGGTCAACAAGTTTGTTCATGGCAATTTAATGCTATGCCACTTGGAAACTATTGCAATCTGTCATGACCCCTGCGAGGGGCGCATCCTCGCTCAATAGTTCTACGTCGGGCGTCATCCCCGGGCACACCACGGGCGACTCTCACGTCTTTACCATCGATAACGTGCGTGCAGTCACGCTGTATGTAGCAGTACTCGAAGTGCAGCTCGCACACCACGCAGCTTTGTTTCTTAGGTTGATTCTAGAGCTTCATCTCTCAGAACGCTAAGGTGTGATAAGACAATTTTGTAGCCGGCGCGGCATCCCAGCGCGCAAAAGTGGCGAAGGCTTTAGGCATGTCGAGGGCGGTGAAATTAAACACTAAAGGCTCATCGCATTTACGACACTTAACAGAGAGGGATGAACAGCAGCGGTGGTTCCGCACAGTTCTAAAACAAATGACTGAAAACGACTGCGGGAACTCTGATCTGCGCTCGCCCGATGCCGCTGCTTGCAGTTCGCACCGACACAACCCAATCCACTGCGACCGCAGCGCCGTCACGCCAAGAGAGAGAGAGATAATATTTTATTCACAGGTAAAAAGTGAGGAGGAGTTGTAGGGAGCACTGCGAGAATCAGAGGCCTCGGTCCAGGCTTCTGCTGACGGCTTCTTGAATAAAGTCAATCAGGCCGCGTTGCTCCTCTTCTCGTCTAGGTGAGGTCAGCCACTCTCTAGTGTATTGTTTTCTAATTTGGATGTATTGGGGGCACTGCCAAAGAATGTGGTCTTGGATATTTGTAATTTTGCACTGTGAACATGATGGTAAGAGTGTTGTTTTGCCATATATGATGATATGTAGCCTCGCAGGTGTTTCGAGTGCTCCGGCTTGTGCCTTTCGGAGTAAGGTTTGCTGCTGCCTTGTAAGGTTAGGGTGGGGGGGCTGGGAGTAGTCATTTCGCTGTTTTGTATTCTTTAAGGTGAAGTTGCAGGTGAGTTGGTTCCTGAGAGGTCGGACTTTGGCAGCCGTTGCTGGGAGCCCGGATGTATGCTCCTCGGGCAAGCTGATTAGCCTTTTCGTTTCCCAGTACCCCGGCGTGGCCAGGAATCCAGTACAGCTTCACAGTTCCTTGAATATGCTTGAACAGGTGTGCCGGCGAGCGGGATATATGACCGGAGTCTAAAAGTCGACATGCCCCCTTGTTTTCGGTATAGATATTTAGGGGACGGGCTGGTTTGGAGAGGTGGATAACAGCTTTGCCAATGGCGTATAGTTCCGCTTCTTCTGCTGAGTTCAACTGTTTGTTCCCTTCTATATAAGATTTGTTGAGCACCGTCCAGTACGCGACAGCCCACGAGGTGCCTTTTCCCGCCGCGTCCGTGTATACATGCATTTGCTGGGGTTCTCTTTCCGGTTTCTTATTGAAATATTTGGCCCTAATGGCTCTTCGCTCTGCGTGCATAGTGCCGTCCATATTACCGGTTTGCAGTAGTCGTGCACCGTTGCTTGGGAATCATAGCCGATCGATTGCAGGAGTTGAATTCCGGCCTTGCTTTGCCTCATTCTCCTAAGTTGGTTGTGTTTGTGGACCGAGACAATTTCCTTAAATGGTGGCTGTGGTGCCCATGTCCTCGATGACCTTATTACAGGTGGTTATCGGTAGTCCTAAAGATATCTTTGAGGCTTTTCGTAGTAGAGTGTCCAATTTCTGCATTTGGGTCTTGTTGACGTTTGTATAAGGAATGGAGTATCTTATGCGAGATGTGATGACTACTTCCTTAAGTCGGAGTAGGTGTTCTTCTTTAGGTCCTCTCTGCCTATTGGAGACACGTTTCATAATTTGGAGTAATTGTTTTTTTTGCTTTAGAATACTGTTTACTGTGGTGTGGCCCCCGCCATCCTTCTGGAAGTGTTGGCCAAGAATCTTGATAGTTGGCGGGGTGGGGATGGCTGTGCCCTGTAGCGTAAGCTGAATGGGGGGTGGCTTCCATCTTCTGTTGGTAACCATGAGTAGTTCCGTTTTTTCCGTGGAGCATGTCAGGCCAATTGTTTCGGCTGCTTCTTGGACTTTATTGAGGGCCTCTTGTAGTTGCGTTTGAATATGTCCAGGGGAGCCTGTCTTGATCCATATGGAGATGTCATCTGCGTACATGAGGTGATGTACGTCTTCCACCTGTTTTAGTGCCCTGTGAACTTTAAGGGCTGCAAGGTTGAACAGGGTGGGAGATAGTACTGCACCCTGTGGTATGCCTCGTTGGGGATGGGGGAACGGTGGTGTCTCATGTTCACCTATGGAAATCACGAGAGAGCGTCCTAGCAAGAAATCCCTGACGTAGTTGTACAGGCTTGGTCCACAGTTGCTGGCGGCCAACTCCTCTAATATGAAATCGTGGTCCACGCCATCAAATGCCTTCTTGAGGTCAACTGCGAGTATGGTCTTGAGTTGCACCAAGCTTGGTTCAGCCATAACTTCTTCGTGGAGTGCTAGGAGGGCATCTTGTGTCGACAGATGTTGTCGAAATCCCAGCATGTTGTTCGGAATGGCATCAAGTTCTTCAAGGTGATCGTGCAAGCGCTGTAGCACCAGACGTTCCATAAGTTTACGGACGTTTGAGGTGAGCGTTATAGGGCGTAGATTGCTTGCAGCGATGCTTTTGCTTGGTTTAGGTATGAAGATCATTCGTTCTTCTTTCCAGGCTGGATTCAGCGGTTTTTTCCCCGTCCACACTTGGTTGATTTCTACCAGAAGTGTCTGGCGGTCCATATCCCCTAAATCACGTAAATAGGGTGTCGTCATCATGTCTGGTCCTGGTGCTTTGTTTCCCGCACATTTGCTTATAGCTGCATTGAGCTCGGCAAGATTGAACTCTGTATCCATACAGGGGTTATTTGGGCCACTGTATTCCCTATAGTTTGGTTGTACACGGGGCGGGATATAGGTCTCTTTCACAGTTTTAAGAAGTCCTTGGGGGTCGTCGTACTCTTGGATGAGTCGGTGTATTTTCTGTAGGGTTGAAGTTTTGGTGGTGGTTGGGTTAATAATAAGGGCTTGGAGCAGCGACCAAGTTTTCTTCATACCCATCGTTCCGTGCAGTTGGTCGCAAGTTCGATGCCATTTTTCCGTATAGGCTTGCGTCGTGTACTCTTGAATATGTTTGTTGAGCTTTGCAATGCGTTTCCTAAGATTGCGGTTGGTTTTGCATCGCTTTCACCGCTTGACAAGACTGTTACGGGCTTCCCAGCAGTGGGCTAAGTGTCTGTCTATTGGTGGTTCGTCTTCGTATTGAGTGAAACTTTTGTATGCTTCTGTACATCTCTAAGTAGATTGGTAGTCCACATTTGGATATCCTCGTATGTTTTTTCAGTACGCATGGTACGTACCTTATCCCACTCAATTATACGTGCAGTTTTCCATTTTATGCGTTGTGGCGTGGTGGAGATTATTAGGCTGATAATTGCATGATCGCTGTTAAGGTACTCTTCCGTGTGCTGACATCGTATGCCAATTCCTTTTGAGCAGAACGTGAGCTCTGGGGTTGTATCTCTCCCCACGGAGTTGCCTGGTCGTGTGGGCTCTTTCAGGTCATTGTGGAGAATGTACTGGTGGTTTTGAATCATCGTCAGGAGGCGCTGACCTTTTTTGTGTTCTTTAAATATCCCCACGCTGTATGTGGCGCGTTAAAGTCACCCATGAGAATGTGTTTTCGCTAGGAGTTGAGGGGGTGCAGACAGGTACCGATCGTGCTCAGATCGTCTTTTGGGGGACTATATAGAGCGTATTCACATACATACAGGCAACCATGCGTGCGCCGCCATATCTGTGGCCAAGCGTCTGTTGCTAGGCGACGTTGTGCGCACGGCCCGCAGATCAGGCCCTCCTCTTCTCCTCCTTCATGGCCATGTTCCTCCATGTTCATGGCCTTCTCCTTCATGGCGGCCAGGCAGGTCGCGGTCCGCGATATGAGCTTGTGTTTTCGTGCAAGGCGTGTGCGAGTGGCTTGATAGTCTGTTGCACCGCGATAGCGTTGGTTACGCGAAAATTCATGGTTCCGCTCATGAGTGTGACAACCTTATCTGCAATTCAACCCCAGCCTCTGCGCACACCTACGAGCGAGTGCGAGCCGGTCGGGGCGCAAAGGTTGCATCGTTAGCGCATTGGTCGTTTGTCAGCATGAACTGCATCATTTCCAAACTGATGCCCACTGAACGCAAAGTAATAACTCAACGCTAAGTACTGTTGAGTACAGTGCGATCCACCTATCGCCAGACGCGTATCAAGTCGCCGCCGGAGATCAGCTGATGGCCAGCCGCCGCGCTCTAATGTCACAGGTGAGTTGTTTTGCTGAGTGTGAAACATTTAGCGCACGAGAAACCCAGTGCCAATGTGTCGCCCGTGCCATCTTGAGGGAAGCCGTTTTTAGGGCTGCTTTTTTGATAATAACTCGAACATAAGCAGCAACGTGTTTTCTTCTTGTTTTTTCTCGTGCGGTGATTGGATCGCATGCAGCGATCAATTTACTTCTGTCAATCTCAGCGCAGGGCATGAAGCCCTGTGTTTCGATTGTCCTTGGGTGGAGTGAGGAAACCGGCGAGCATCAGTTAAAGGTCAAAACCTCGGGTACTTCTATCCTGCGCACTTTTGAGGCCGATATATCTTTTAAAGAAATTGCTGTTCGATCACGCCGTCCGGAAACGAACGTCGTCTCAAGCTGTTGTTTTGCGCCAGCAGCGCTAAGCGAAATTTACTATTATGTGTTTTTAGGGGCAGCAGAACTGCCATTTCAGTCTCCGTACAAAACTTGTAGCTCCTGCTTGGTTTAGAAAAACTAATTGTGCACATAATGGAAGTAATTGTGCCTTTCTGCTTCACCCCGAACTTTAGCCCGTTTTTTTTTCTTTCTCTTTCATTGCAGGCGTATGCAGCTGCTAGAAAAGAAATACGGCGCCCTCACAGAGCTGGTGTGCGTCCTGCGGGGCAAGCCTCAAGAGTGCCGTTTTTTGCGGCATCCGTGAGCAGCAGCAGGTTTAAATACAGTGATGGTGTTTAGCACACTTCGAAACTGATCTACAGAAATATTCAGAAATAAATAGCGAGGTCGACTGGTGCCCTTTTATGGGCATTTAGGTGCCTTTCCAGCTACTGCTATTTGAATTTACAATGACTGTGGAAAATGAAAAAAAAAAAAAAAAAAGAAACACATTCTGGTCATGCTCTTCATGTGCTAGAATATAAAAAAAAAAAAACATTTTAGTCATACTCTTCATGTGCTAGAATATTTTTTGCAAGACGTGGTTTCTGGCCAGGAAATGATAACTCATGGCTATCGCCTTCATTTTGGCTAATTCAACTGTTATGAAATGGTGATCTGTACAGTGAGCACAAGGACTTAATTGAATTATCGGGCCACATTTTGTCACACTGCGAAAAGTTACGCTTGTGTTCCACTTTTTGGGAAGTGCGTTCATTGCTTAGAAAAGGAAAAGTTCACACATGAATTGATAGGCGTACTTAAAATTGAATGTTTAATAATGTGTGCATTAGAGACCCTTCAGTTGCACTCCCAAAAAAAGAAATCGTGTATCAAAACCTTGCTATGTAGCAGGGAAGGGGCGAGATGACGTGTTGGTTTCGATGTGCTTGTAGCCTTTTCATTGGTTGTAATCGCATTGGTATGTTTATTCCTTGAATAAACAATCAGTCACAGTTCAGTGCTTTGTCCTGCCTTTGTTCATATTGCTTTGTAAGACCCACTTTTCATTATGCAATACCAACTAGCTTACCAACCCATGTTCTTTGTGCACCACCAAAGCTTAACATTGGTGTTTCCGGGCATCAGCAGCAAGGCTTAAGTTAACTTGTCTTACTTACACCTAGGGTAACTGCAAACAGCAGCTTGGGACACTATTAAAAATGGCATGATGAGAACATGTCTATCAAGAAACATTTTATTACACATCAATAAAACACCACCCAACCAACAGTTCACAATGTAATTACCCATCAGTTAAATATTAGTGATAGTTTGCAGTAGGTCACAGGAGCACCGATGCAGTCTGCCGATTCTCTTTTGTTGTCACTTCTGCACTACTACTTGGAGCTAAACAGAGACAAGGAGCCTTGCTGGGGTACAAAAAAAAATTACACCCATCTCCCCGAAGGGAACCATGAGTAGGATGCGGAGTGTCATGGGTGTTCCGTTTGCGTTTCCATTATGTTTAATTGCGTCAGCGCACCCGTTGACGGGACTGTTGCTTCCATCCTACTTCATCTGAAGAAGCTCGGAGTCAAGCGAAGCAAGCGCAGCACTGAACGGGCTGTAGGAGAGGAGACTACGAGAGAGAAGTTTGAAGTTTATTAGGAAGATTGCATATTATACAGTACATACATTGGTAAAGAATACAGAAAGAGGTCCCATAGTTTATCACTGTGGGGGGACCTCTTGTTAAAAAATACATAAAAAAAACGGTAAAACAAGAGCAGTCAGAAGAGATAAGCAGAAATATAATGTAATTTATACACAAACCAAATGGACACTGTATAACGGTATAATGAACAATTGCGATGATCGTTCATTACTGATTAGGCCAAAATATCAGAGCGGAGGTAAAAAAAAAAATGACGCTTCACTGGACATCAACAGTGTTGAAATATAGAACAAAACAGTTTAATTGTGGCAAAACAGCCTAGGCTGATTTGTTCAGCCTTCATAAAGAAAACAGCATGAAAGCAGAATTATTGTAAAATAATATTACACAATAAACGCATTACGGGGATCAATCAGGCAACATGCTTTCACTGGGATGGATTAAAAAAAAAAATTGCAACACAGAAATCAACGTCAGTGAACTGGAGACATACATTTTCCCGGAATATATACGCTTTCCTTGGATTTATAGGGTGAGAGTGAATGAAGGACTATGAAGGAAGAGCCGCGCATGCGCGCGAGAGAGCTGAAGCGAACGGAGGAGGAGCGCGCGCAGACGGTAGGAGAGGAGAGGAGAGTACGCAGCTGTTTGGAAAGGAGGAGAGGAGCGCATGCACAGATGGTGTGCGGACGGTCGCCACCGGTCAACAAGTGACATACCCCCGAGCATAAGACACTCCGCATCTAGAACACGGAAACACCATTTTTTCCCATTCCATTCGGTTTTTGTGTGTGGGTGCTTCCACTTGTAACCTTCCATTCTTTGTGTTACGATTGATACGCATAGCCATGCCCTATTGTGCACAGTTAATCTAAAGCAAGGGTGTGAAACACCCGGGCCACATGTGGCCTGCAGACCTTTTGATTTTTTTTTGACCTTTTGATGTATTAAAGGATCACTGTAAAACAAATATCAGTGCCTATATTTTAGTCATCCTGGAGATCAGTACTGATATGTTTCTCGAATGGTGACACCAAATTCCATACAGAAATGACCAAGCATATTTACAATGTGTGGGAAAGGACTTGTTTCGTTTGAACGGCAGCATTAGGTGACAATTTGTTACACCCCCCTCCCCCCTGCCCTTCTTGCATTGCAACCTTCCCATGTGGGACTGAACTTCTTGACTGTGGCTTGCTTGCTCACTGATGTGAGTTGAGACCCCTCATGTCACTAACTAAGATGCACAATTTTTTTTTGCACAAAACATTAACAACTCTTAAAAACTTGCATACTACGACGACAATCATCAATGTCAGCTTGGACAAAAAAGGGAAAGAAATACTGACATTGGGCAGCATTACAAACACCCTGTATTTTTTGTGAAGACACAGAACTAAGCTGAAGAATGTTTACTAGAGCAGCAGCAGCAGCATAAAATGGACAGTGGTGTAACAACTGACAAAAAATAACCTACCTAAACCATTGGAATCAAAATCACGAGCGTAACAGTTCAAAATTGGGCTTGATGTCTTCATCTAGACTCCCATTGCTTTAGGCTCGCAATGGGTGCTGCCATTCACTGCGTGGAATAGCATTTCACATTATGGAAAATTCGGAGGGCTTATTTTACACATTACAGCACATCAAAACTTTCACCGCCAAGAAATTAGGTAAATCGTCGGTTAACAGTCCAGGAAACAGCTTTTCATGTCTACAGGAGCAAAATCCTCATAATGTTCTGTTTGAACAGAAGAGTGCATTCATACAGATGACCAGGGCTAAAATCTTCATGACAGAACATAACTGCAAATCACACAATGAAAACCAAAACATCTGTGAATTAAGATACTACATCGAAACAAAAAATTGCATCAATAAGTCAATCATCAGGAATTGCACTACCTGGTACAGTAGCCTGTGCATTGTGCTGTTACGCCCATCGCTGGGTAGTCCCTAAATCATACTTCCAATAAATACACATGGTTTGCGGTGATTTTAGATGCCCACCACACAACATTTTTTGCACACCCGTTACACACCACACTAACCATGCGTTGCATCCTGGCTGTCTTAATGGTCATGTTCGCCTTCTAACCAGTGGCATTGGATGCCTGCTGCTCTTTTCACTGTTGCCCAGTATTGGCATTTCATTGCGGCCATTCCCATTCCATCCTCTTCTGTGTGGCTAAGGTGTTGTGCTGCTGGGCCCAAGGACATTGCAGGTTCGATTCCCAGCCACTTTTCTGACAGAGGCGAAAAGCAAAAACGCCCGTGTCTGCGAGATTTCGGCGCACGTTAAAGATCCCCCCCCCCCCCCCCCCCTTCTTGCCCCCGGTGGCCAAAATTAATCCGGAGCCTTCCACTACGGCGTGCCTCACCCACCTATTTCCCACACAATAAGGGAAACTGCTAGACATTGTTGTCTCAGCCAAACTGATGCACACGGCTTGCTGGAAAATGCCTATTCGAATGGCACAACTGACTGGCTCAGATTTGCTAGAGCTGCGCAGACAGCTACAATTTTGTCTAGCTGGGTGAGCCTCTCGTTGTGCTTCACAGTCACAAGATCAATTGGAATAGTGCTTGACAGGATTCAGTATCGTCCTCTAAGTAGCCCAATCACCCGTTCTACATGAATGCGGACATTAGCCAATTTTCGAGTTTTTTGGACGTCCCAAGCCGATAACTGCGATTTCCCCCTAGTGAAAGCCGGCATTTCTAGCTTGGCTGAGTGGATGCCAACAGCATCACCTATTGTGAATCCTCTGTCAGCCAACACTGTGTCACCTGGTACAAGGTTATTTAAGATGCCGCAAGACTCGGTAAGGCGCTTGTCGCTGGTCCGACCACCCCAACCCTCGGAAATGAAAGTGACTGCACCTCGTGCTTTGCAGCGCAACGCCTTAGCCACTGAGACACCGCGACGGGTTATATTTGCAGCATTGGTAAAACCATTTTGAAATACTGCAACTTGCCAAGGAATTTAGTCCTGTCAGTTTTACCTTGCAATCTGATTATACTCACATTTTTTGCAGTTTGTTTTTAGTTGTAAATTACGTGTATCAAGTCATTTTTTTTGCGTGTTTGCCATTCAGCAGAAGACTGCACTTACTGGGCACGTCTGGTATTGATGGTCATTTGTACTCGACACATCCTGTATTTACAGATTTCTTTTCTGACTCCAACAACTGCATCGGTGAAGCAATTTTGTAAGCCTGCAGCTCGTCGTCTTGTTCAGTTGTTATTAACGTGCTATGTTAGAGAAATCACATCAATCTCAATTATCTTTTTAGTTTAAGAGTGTGGCATTACTTTGTGTATTTACCAGAAAACTATTACCTGTCTGTATAATGCCTTTAAATCCCTATTTCTTTGAACTGTTTCAACACTTTTCTGTGTATGATACTGTCCAGTTGCTGTGATTTTTTTAACACGAGGAAAATGCAAATATCATTTTAAGCAGTGACATCACAAATGACATAATGTGTGCTGAATAAACTTTTTCTGTTGTTGCCCACTAACCTGTTGCCCACTAACCTGTTGCCTACTAACAGCTTTGCAGGCTTTGCTTAAAGACCTACAAAAAAAAATAAGTAGCAGATAGTGAATTTTCACTATTGTAAACGCGATACCCAGGACTCTGCTGGGAAAAACTCGTCATTGTGTACATAGAAGGGAACTTAGTATCTGGCACACAGCATCACTGAAAAGCAATTTACATGCCCATCATAGCTAAAACATGCTAAAATTCACACTCACTGCTACATTGTAATTTTTTTTTATTCTAAGCATCCCCTTTTATTCATGCCCCTTGCACTTGCGATAGATGCACTTACGGTTGATGCACAAAGATTTGGAGTATTTAACATTCAATACACCTTTTATTAAAATGGGGTAGTAACTAAGAATTGAGCAAATGGGGCAGTAAAAATTGGAACAATTCATATGGTGAAAGGTGTTGGAGGGCCAGAGACAGATGTGATGATAGTTCCAGGGTGCTTACTGCTCCTACCCTTGTTCTACTCTCCCCAAGTAGGAGCTGTGCAGTACGGTCTCCCACTGCTATTAACACTGCAACTTGGTGTGGCTGTATGAGGACGCTGACATAGCATGTGTGCTAGGCCTGCTCCTTCCTGGCACCTGTGGCACTCTGCAGGGGGGGTGGGGGGACAGCTACTGTTACCTGTCCTGGGTAACAGTAGCTGTAGACAATTAAGCTCCGACACGAATTTGTCTGGAGGTGTCTCCAAACAACAGATTCCTGGGAGGGATACAGGCTCAGGTCAGCTGACAGTGGTTGGGGATATCCGTGTAGGACACTACTCTGTTCCTGCCTGACAGTGAGATGAAGCCACCGTCCAGATTGACGTGCGCTAGGTCGGTGAAGCCACAAGCGGCGTTGTGTGCGGATTCACTCCTGGCCATGCCAAAGAGGGCAGCGGTCCAGATTAGATCCAGAATTAGCGGTCCAGAACTTGCCGGTTCGTTTTTCGGGGTCGAAGCCAAAAGTTAGAGGTACGGACACCTCTTCGGAGATCTGCCCTCGGGAGAAATTTAGGATTGCAGACTTGGAGGTTTTAATTAACAGCGATGCTGTTGAGCAAATCATTTCTGTATGGTGTCCGCAGCTTTTAAAATACTACGAAAATGCACACCATTCATGCTCGCGTGCCTTGATACGTGTGCATAGTTTGTCACGGATAGTGGATAGGCCACAGATAGTTGGCATGGCCGAGGAAAGGAAGAGGCCGGTGTGCTTCGACAGGCTCGGCGTGCAAAGCATCTGCTAGAGACGATAAGTCATGCTTACAGGGCGGCACAAGAAAACGTCGACCAAAACGACGAGGTCACTCTGGCATTGCTCAACGTAAGGTAATGAAATGCCATCCTGCCGACGTCAACCACGGCACCACGACAATAAAACTCAACTTTGTGTCCGTCAATGATCAAGTCTTGCACGTGAGCGCAAGCTTCCCTGAATTTTTTTACTGTTCTGATTTTTGTGAAGGCCACCATTGCCAGTGCAATGGCTGCTGCTTCATACACCACTGGGGTATGAAGCGGGCCAGAGGCAATGGAGTTTCCCTGGTTATTCACTACAGCAACTAATATTACGTCGAGACGAAAATAGTTGGCTGCGTCCCTGTAAACCACGTCCTCACATTTAGCTTAGCGTTTGCGCAGAGCTTGCGCCCTGGCCTATCGTCGCTCGTCGTTGTAATTGGGGTGCGTTTCACGAGAAGAGGGGGACTGAGGATGCAATCTCCGCGTTGTTGGAATAGCTACTTGTAAAGTCGTGCTGCAAGGAAGGTTAATGTCCAATGTGCTTAAAATGCGACTCCTTGTTTGGCTGTTAGCTGAAGCTCATGCTGCCTTAACCTTTGTAGAAAGTGTAAGTATGAAACTGATCATGGTATGCAGAAAGAGTTTTCCTCCATGTTCAAGAACCTTTCCCATGCATGGAATGAGAGATAATGGCTGGAGAATTTCAATCGTAAGCTTTTTTTTCAGGTTTAGGGATTAAAATATTTTTGGCTCTTTTCCACTGTTTCAGAATGTGGCCTCTATCCCAACACATATTGAGCTAATGAGTGAGGGCTTCCAAAAAGTCATAACCTAGATTACAAGCATTTGTTCCTGATGTCGTTTTGCCTAAAAGCACATTTTGTTTTGTGCAAAGGGCCGTATTGGCAGCCGCGTACCTTGCCCGAAGTAATGTTGAGGAGGGCATTATTCCGGCTCGAGTAGGGAGGCAGTACCTTGGCAGCACAGCTTGCAATATGAAGATCCTGAATAACCTTCAGTAGTTCTTTGTCCGTGCTACCAAACTGATAGGGAATGACACTTATGGCGAATTCCATTGGAAGAGCAGGAGCACTCAAAAGCACTCTAAAAGTGCTCTCTCCTGAGCAGGCGTGTTTCAGTGGTCGAACAGAAGTAGGAGCACTGTCATCCAGTGGTAGTGCGAGACCACTTTCGGTGCTCTGAGAGCAGTTGGGAGCAGTTCGATCTGCTCCCGCTTGAAAAGTCGGAGTGAGCACAGTACGATACAAAGGAAGTCACATGACCTTTAACGTCATATCCTCCCCTTTGTGTGTGTGTGTGTGTGTTTTGCTCCCTTGTATCGGGGAGCGCGGCAGTATCCATCGTGCATTTGCAACTTTGTGGAATGGGCAGCGAGCCCTACGAGCATGCGAATGCTTCACACCGCCACACGTGCTTTGCCCGGCTTTGCTCACACATGCTTTTCCGCAGAGATTGCTGGGATGCCTAAAGGCTGGAATACGTGGAGCGAACTTTCACGACAAAGTTCGTGCGGCGGGAAATCTCTGAGCTACCGTACTTATCCAATTCTAATGCGCCCCCGATTCTAACGCGCACCCGACTTTTCTGACAAAAAAACCCAAAAAACTTGCACCTCCGTTTGTAACGCGCACGGAACTTTATAACCCAGATAAACGAATGCGGGAGAAATGGGCGATTTATTCCCCAAAGTAATTTCGCTCATCTCACTCCTCGTCGCTTTCCGCTGACCAGAACATCTCGTCCTCGGTGCCGCCAAGAGCCCTCGCGATGCCACACTTCTGAACGAACATTCAACATTCAACCATGGTCGATGGGATCGTGGCCCACGCCTCGCACGCCCATCCCGCGAGCTTCTCCAGAGCCGCACGCTTCAGCCGACCGCTCGTTTTGAACGCGTGAGAGCCGCTGCTGCCATTGCTGTTATCAAGCGCGCAAGTGGAACAATTTGACGATTTGTGTAGACGCCGATAGAAAAGTCTAGGCGCATATGGTTCCTGCGTCCGAAAAATCGTTGCTAAAAGCTTTAGCGCCATCTTGACATGGTGATGGCGATGGGTGGGACGAAATTTCTGCTGTTTCAGTTTCGGTTTCGAATCCGATGCTAACGCGCATGTGATTTTTCGGCCTATTTTTCCGGAAAAAGGGCGCGCGTTAGAATCGGGTAATTACGGTACATGGAGCGACGACATGGCGCGCGCTGCCGCTGGGCTGCTCTAAATTAAAGCCCCTCCGCCGCGGCCCTGCCCATAGGAGGGGCTTTACTCTCACTGAACTCCATGCCCAGAATCAACGGTGCTGTTCAGTAAACAGACCCAGTGAAGGAGCTTCCCACTTTGGTTGTACATCATTTAACGATTCTGCGTGGGGCGGGGGTGTTTCTTCTACTGAAATATTCGTTCTCAGTTCTCAAAAACGCTAAAGGCTGAAGAGAGAGAGAGAGAGAGAGAGAGAGAAAAAAAAAACGAACGGCACCGGGGAGATTCGCACGAACGACTACAAGAACAAGTAGCCGGCAGTTTAACCTCTACTTCACCCCGAGAGATGGTGCATATGAGCAAAATAGCCTCTGTTACTGGTTTTTGTCGTATTTGAGACGCCCTCGTAGTGATACCGCCTGTTCCTCACTCGCCAATCTTGCAGACAGGCCTCATATTGCTGCTACTGCAAGTAGTGTAGCCGGATCGCCCTTATTTAACCTGACAAATGCTATCATGTATGCCCATACAGCCGGTCGGGACCGTGTTTTCCCCTCGTCGTTTTTTCCTCTCCCACCTGCTCTCCGGGTGCGTGCCGCACTCATGGCAGGTGCAGTGGCCCTGCTCCCGCATGCCCCCAAGTGTTCTGTCACCTACTCCTCACTGCACGATGCCACTGCTCCTGTTCTCTCAATGGAATTCCCCATTAGGTTGCATCAATGTATGGCTTGGCTCTTACCGAGATCGATTAAGCATCAGACGACGTTTCATGTCTTGGGTAGTTGCTTCTCACGGTGCAATCGCAAGCTGCATGCCAATTTTGTCACAATAACTGAGTATTCTTCAATGTGTTGGTCAAGCCAATCCAGGCGACAAAACACGTTGCAACTGACTTTGTTCTTGCGGAGTTGCTGTTGCAAACCACTCTTGGCCTCCCACATGTGGGGAAGCTGCAAGTCAACCTGGCATTGGTTCCCTGCTTCAAATGTATAATTAGTTGCCTGCTCAGCATCTCGGCCCAGTTGATCCACCTTTGCCTTGATGTTAGTTATTTCTCAGATATGTGGACCAATCACCGAGTGTGAGGAATCCCGCTGCACCACTCAGAGCCCTTGAAATGCATCTCAGTAAATGAGGATAAGCGGGCCTACCAGACCTTCGTTTGATGTTGCCGGGTGGTCACTGCCGAGATTCTCTTATGTGTTGCGTAAAGTGGTCTTCCTTTACGTGTGTTCTGTAAAAGTGAGGCAAGGCTGCTCACACTGCTGCTCATCACTGCTCACACTACTTCCGGTGCAAGTGGGATGCGTATGGTCAGTGGTACGGGTGAGGCCTTCTTGTTGGGCATCAAGCCAAAGGTTTTCGCTTTTTAATGGTGTCATGCTTGCAATCCCCACTTAGTGTGATGTGCATTAAAATCACCGACAATGAGTAATGTGTCGAAATGGAAAATTTCAAGAGTTTTCTAAAAAAGCTTGGTCAATTTGGAGGTGTTGCGAGAAGGGCTCCATACGTTTAGGAGAAACGTGCCGGTCAGCCATGTTTTGCATTTAGTAATTAATTCGATGCAACAATACTCGCATCCTGGCCGGCAAATTTCACTTCTTTTCACAGACGCAGAAGTTTTGACGCCTCCGAACGCTCCAAGTCCTACACCGTGTTTGCCATTTGAAAAGACTTTCCACACTGATGAGTTCTACGCTGTTTGTTGATTAGTACACGCATACCCTGAAGTCACTGACCAAAGAACTGAAGCGCATGAAAAATTCCTTGCCGGCCTGACCCCTGACCCGACAGGCACAGTCAGCCCTGTGCGGCAGCAGCGGCTCACCATTGTTTGCATTGCTGGATGTAAACAAATCTTTCCTTTGCAGCTACGTCAGCTGACTCCTTAGCCATGATTGGCAATCCGGTTTTTTCATTGCCGAGGCGCAACGAGGGGATTCAGTCCTAGAGCGATCTTGTCCTCCCTCGCAAAGCGAGAAAAAGCGATGCCTGGCTCATCACTTGCGACGTCACGCAATGTGCCAAGTCACCAGTGGGAATGTGCCTTTAGACGATTGGTGAGCACTTTGGAACTGTCCGCTGACGGAGGCCAGACGCACGTGCAGTCGATTTTATGGGGCCCATTCCCCTTCACGCAGCGTCCTCAAAGAACCGGTGATGCAAATGTTGAGACCGGTGATTTCAGCACCAATCTTATCCTCAAATTGCGCTAACATGGCTTTGAATGTCGCACGAGGGTTTCCATGATCTGTTCTCCAAAATTTTGAAGCACACCTTCCGTAACGTACTAATCATCCGACCCCGAAGCAAGGGGGGTTTGCCAAGGCCAATTTTCTTGTCCCAGTGTTTTAACTGAGTAGAGCCAGATGGAGAATTGTCCATTGCATCTGCGGACCCAATTTCTGAGGACCCCAAGGTCGGTAACCTGCTGTGGCTGGAGTCAACGATGGCCTGAGATGCTGGTCTGACGTTTTGGAAGAGGCGGGGTTGACAGTGGTGTCGACTCCCTTAAGTTCAGTTAGGGCTGCTTTTAGAACTTTTTTTTTTCCAACGATAATGGACTCAAGCATGTGATGGATTTTGTTAATTTCTGAGCATGAATCGGAATGTCTGCCGTGAGTGTATTGACTCTGGGGGACCATGTGTCTCTGAGTGTGTTTGCCGTGGGAGACCGTAGCTGCCCAGCTCACCTTGTTGTTTAGGTTGATTCTGTTGGCATGGATATGGCCGCCTGTCCTCGATGGTTTTGGCCCTCAGTGCTCGACAGCCGACGACGCAACGTCCAGCGCACACAATCCCAGCTCCGGGTGGAGTTGTCCTTGGTCGCCGGTCCACAGCTCGCATTCCCTTGGCTTTGCTGCAACCAAGGAAAGGAGCCCAAATGGTCACTCTCCCCAGATGAGGCCCTAAAGAATTTTTTACTGCTCCTTTCTATTGACCTCGTCCTTCACGAATAGTCACAATCTGCGCATAGAGTGTAAATCCCGAAGTGCTAGGACTTGATTTTAATGAAGCCTGTCGCGTGCTTAAGCTCCCAATCAGAGGTCAAGAAAAAAACGTTCAATGCATTACTGACCGCTATCGCTAAAACGCTTCAACCAGGCCGAAGCCACATGTAGCCAAAGCAACAAGCACGAAATGAACATCGTACTGTTAAACTAGGCCGTACAGCCAGTGTCTTTTTGGCAGGAGGCACTTATTCATGCGGCAGCATGTAATGCCTTTCAGCTGCTGCTTGCATCAATCTAGAGTTTTGCTCCCGTGAGTACACCCCATTGTTTTTCTCAACAGCTGCGTAGTTTAATTTGACCCAATGCAAGTGCAGTTACTAATACGCCTGCAGTGCACTGGCCTTGAATGCAGGATCACACATGCTTGGTGCATTGCTACCGTGGTATGCTGCACGTATCAACTCGACTCAACAGTGTGTCACCTGACAACCTCCAAATGCACACCTGAAACACCTCCTTTAGTTCTTTCCAGGGTGCTCATTCTTCACAGTCCATCAACTGTTGGTACAGCCAGAAATACTTTTAGGGGTTGGGGGTGTATGGAGGTATGGGAGAATGGAAGGAGCCTTGCCAAAATGAATGCTAGCACTTGCTTATGTGCAGCATAGTAAAATGTTTGGGGGAGGGGGTTCAAAACCCCTTCGCGCTGTACCTGGAGAATCCTATCGGCCATCTGGGAGGCCATCACTGATGTGTTGCTGGGGCATTCTTGGCTCGTTTCTCTCTCACAAAGGTGATTACATGGCGGAGTTATTTGTGCACTTGACAGCACCTGAGGATTCACAAGGATTGTCAGCTGCTGATAATGGCTGAGCTGTTGGGTTGACCTTTTTTCTGTGCAGCTTAGCAAAGGGGTCAGCCTCGCGTAGGATGTTTACTAGCACTGATGAGAGGCTGAAAGTTGGGACGTAAGGAGTAGTCAGGCAGTGGATGTTCACACGTATTTAAAGAATTGGCCATCATATGGCTTATGTGAAGACTATGACATGCTTTTCATCATTATCAGAAGTGGGGTAGGTCCAGCCCCTTTAAGGGACAGTGGCACACCATCTTGCATTCGGGACAGACGCAAACACCCACACATCAAAACGTTCGACAAGTACTCCTGTAATGATGCCAGCATTTACGGAGGTGAAGGATAAAAAAATCTAAAATGAAGTTTGCCTTGGAGGTGCAGTGTCCCTTTGGCACTGCACATTTTTATACGTTTCAACACGAAAATGCATAATCAACATCAAAAAAAGTTGTACAACTGAAACTGAAAAGCAACACAGGCTGTATAAACTTTACCTTCTTAAGAGAAGCAAAAATAGGCCAGAAACATGCATACGCTATGCCAAGTTTTTTCTGCAGCCTTGTGTGCCTAGTGGTGGCTGGATGGCTTTTTGTTGACTTCGCCGGACTGGGGGAGTGGCTGTTGAGAGCCAGTGGTTGATCTCATGCTTCAGACCTGCAAGAGTGAGTAGTAACATGTGAACTTAAACATGCTGCGATGCACAGTCTTACAACAGTCAGTTCACCAGTGACCACATAAAGTTGAAAACGGCTTGTGCTTGCTTTGTAGAAGGTTTGTACGAACACTTCGATTGACTATGAGGTTTAACACACTGACACTACACAGGCGATGAGGCACACCGTAGTGAGTGACTAAGGTTAATTTTGACCACTTGGGGATGTTTTAACGTGTGCCAAAATCTCGAACATGGGCATTTCTGCTTTTCGCCTCTATTAGAAAAGCGGCAACTGTGGCCAGTTGCCGCGTTTCAAATATGAAGTCTGGACTAGAAGGTATGCAGGCAACGTTTAACAAATATACATATGTGCAGACGCAAGGATGGTGAAAACAGAGCCTGCAAGCATATGAATAGTCTCCTTGCCGGTTGGGAAGGTTGGTTGCTTAAAAAAAGAATGGTGCATAAAATAACCTGCTAGATACCATTTGTGCCCAAGGCATTGCTTAAAAATCAACTCGCCATTCCATGTAATAAATGCAGCTATGTAGTAAAAGCACAGAGGGGGAGGGCTGCTCAATTTCGCTGTTAAGGGTAGGCCACCAAACTGCGTCCCTTGCCCTTGCCTTGCACCGTCCAATGCCCTGGTGGCCTTCGTGGATTTGCTGAAGTACCTCACGGCGCATCAGGCTTGGAATAATGATGTGGCGATCTTTGAGCAAGAAGCCATCGCACACTGTGATGTTGCCTCTTTCCTTCCAGTACTCCCTTAGATGAACTGGAACCTTTGAGACGTTTTCTGGCCATCTTTTCTCACAGAAGCGGAGTAGCCCAGAACAGATGCCGTCTTCCACTTGGTGCTTGCGTAAGGCATCCATGCAGGAGGACATGAGGTTGGCAGCTGCTGTAACGACTTCCCTGATGAATAACTCGATGGAGTCTGTCTGCCATTGACTTCGCTCAGGATCGTGTCCCTGAATAGGAGCCCTTGACAGCGTGTCTGCCGTGGCAATCAGCTTGCCAGGGACGTAGAGAACAGTGAACTGATAGCACATAAGACGGATTCGCAAGCGCTGGATTCTGGGTGGAATCATGTCGAGTTCTGCTGATCCCAGGAGCGTGACTAAAGGACGATGATCTGTTTCGACTTAAAATGCGATGCCCCTCAGAAACTGGTCGAACCTCTCGACAGCCCACGTCACAGCCAAAGCTTCTTTTTCTGTTTGACTGTAGCGGCTTTCAGTGTCCGTTAAGGATCGTGAGGCGTAAGCAACCGCTCGTCGTTCTCCCGATGGTTGATCTTGAAGCAATACGGCTCCGAGACCGTATGAGCTTGCGTCAGCTGACACAACCGTGGGGTACGATGGGTCATATTTAGCCATGCAGACCTCTGAACTGAGCAAGCTTTTGAGCTTGTCGAAAGCAGCTTGCTGGCACGGTCCCCAAAGCCATGAGTTTCTCTTTTGAAGCAATGCCCTGATCGGTGCTGTGATGTCGGAAAGATGAGGAATGAAGCGGCCCACATGGTTCGCCATTCCCAGCAGTCTTCGGACACCGCTGACATCCGATGGGGTTGGTAGCTTGGCCAAGGCATCGACCTTTTCTGGATCGGGACTGATTCCTTGTGCGCTAACGACGACTCCAAGAAACTTGACTTGGTTTGCAGAGAACGTGCATTCCTTGCGGTTCAGCTTGATTCCCGCTTCTTCCAAGCGCTGTAACACCTGCTTGAGACGTTGGTCATGCTCTTGCTGCGGTGCTCCGAAGACAAGAATGTCGTCATCATGCTCACAACTCCTTCGAGGCCTTCCAGAATTCTGCTCATCTGTCGCTCAAAATATTCTGGCGCTGAGCAGATTCCAAAAGGTAGCCTTTGGAAACAGAATCTTCCCATTGGTGTTATGAACGTAGTGAGTTCTTGACTTTCTTCTGAAAGCTTCACCTGGTGAAAGCTAGCGGTAGCATCGAGCTTAGCGAATACCTTTGCTGATCCGAGGTGTCCCAGGATGTTCTCGATTGAGGGTAGTATGTGACGCTCCCGAAGCACGACTTCGTTGAGTCGGGTGAGGTCAACGCATATTCGGTAGCCTACTCCTGCTTTTGGAACAGCCACCATACCGGAACACCATGGTGTGGGACGGTCCACCCGTTGGATGACTCCCTGGGATTCGAGCTTGGTGAGCTCCTCTCGAACTGGTTTGTGAAGCGGAATCGGTACTCTTCTCGGCACGCTGAGTGAGAACGGTTTGGCGCCTGGTTGGAGACATATCACGTATTCGTCTTGCAGCTCGCCCAAGCCATCGAAGAGACTGTCCTTCAAAGTGACGGTAGAATCCGTTACACTGTCCACGAACCGTATAACTCCGAGAGCCTGTATCGCAGGGAATCCAAGAAGCGGCGGGTCTTGCGAAGGCACAACATACACTGTTTGCGCTGTAGACCTGCCTTTCCAGCTCAGTTTCGCTTGGAATGTTCCGAGAACGGTGAGGGAGTCATTTCCTGGGCCCGTAAGCTCACCTTCTGGCTTTTGCAGCTGTTTCGGTATGCCTGGAAACGAGTCCGGTACCACTGTCCCTCCGCACCCGAGTCAACCTTGAAGTTAGCGTAGTCCGTTGACGGCCACTTTTACGAACTTGGCTCTGGTGATGGCTGCTACGGAGTGCAGTGTGAGAGCTCCCATGTTCTTCTTGCTTTTCTTTTCGCAGACTGCTTCGAAGTGTCCAATCCGATTACACCCTTTGCACTTGGCTTGCCTAGCTGGGCAATCTGCTTGAGGATGCGTTGGCCGACCGCAGTATCTGCAGCTCGTGGTAGCGTCGCTTGTGTTGGACTTCGTAACACGCTTGCCGGAGCTCCCTTGAGAATCCGAGCCATGTTGCGGCTTTTGGAAGCGCTTTTGAACTTTGGCCTCGGCCACAACGTGAGCAGGATTCGGCTCTTTTTGGAACACTGCTGCACGGGCTTTCACAGCATCTTCGTTGATGCGAGCCTGTAGTCTTGCTTCTTCAAGGGTAAGCTTTTGTGTTCGGCACAGTTTGTCCACAAGGTTAGAGTCCCGGAGACCCACGACGAACCTGTCTCGAACGAGTCGTTCTTCCCCTTCCGCTGAGGCGTAGTTGCACTTTTTGACAAGTGTACGCAGCGCAGTGTAGAACTCGTCTATGGTCTCGCCTTCGCCCTGGGTTCGACGGTGGAAGCGGACACTTTCGTAGACCTCGTTGACCGGGTGGATGAAGTGATCGGTGAACTACTTCTAGCGAGCTCCAGTCTTCGCTGGACAATGCTAGAGTGTCGAGAACGCGGCGGGCGTCTTGGGAGCCCATGTCGTAAAGAAGCGTTCTGACCTGTACTTCTCCCGGCGCTTGGTAGAGCCCAGATGCATAGCAATAGTCGTCGAACTGGTAGACCCATTCTTTCCAAGAGCTTGGGTTCCCAAAATCGAATTTCGGTGGCGGTTGAAGCCCGGTGCCGCTGAACTGGATAGAAGGGAGAAGGATCTCCATCCGCCATAGCGTGTTTTGCAGGCTACGCACCTTAGACTGATTGCTATTAATAATTGATCGATGTGTCGCTAACTTTATCCCACTTCTGACACCATGTCTCGTCGGCTGACGAGCGACGATGAAAGCGACCACACCGACCGGTTGCTGGAACTCAAGTGCCTTTATTAAGCGAAGAGAAATAACTCCCCCCCCCCCCCGGTCCCCGATGGCGCGGCGGCGCAGGCGTGGAACACGATAGCTCACGCGTCACACATCCGGCGGGTCCGGTAACGCGAACCGCCGCCCGAGCGAGCGTGAGAAACGCACCTTCAGCGCGCCGTGAAATGCGCGTCCACTACACTTCCGAAATCTGGGTCCTAGTAATTTTTCTGCGTCAAGACTTGCGCATTGAATCTACACGGCACCAGCGGAACGGGTTGGTCACTGCAACAGCAGATTTTCTCTGGAATTGGAGTCTGAAGAAAATCTCAGTGATGTCAGTGATTGCCGCGATTTAAATAAAAAAACAAGAGCGCGCCTGTTTTTTATCCCTCGTACGAACAACCGACAAGGCATCCAGCGTGCGACCGCGACTGGTAACTGCGAAGCTGATGGTGGCGCATATTGCTGCCTGCCTATTTTCATTCCAATTTATTTGAAAACATGTTGGCACACGAGGGCGTGCACGAGTAGGTAGAGCGGTAAAAACGTTAGAGCCCACGTATGCGTGCGACTGAGTCGCGATAAATCACGCGTAGTGTCACTAAAGTATTTAGTGACACTAGTCACGCGTATGCTCGCGGAAAAGCGATCGCCCGAAGGCATATGCAGAAAATGTTGCCGTACGGAAGCCAAACTCGAGGGATTTGTTCAAAGGGCGCTTGCGATCCGTCAGCGCTCGGGTTACAGCACGGCTCGGGAAGCGGCCTCGCATTCGCTACCATCGCTAAATCGGCGTACGCGTGAAACAGCTCTCCAAAGAAATTATTCGGTTTTTGTAATTAACCATGTATTAGAGGGAACTTACCAGACAAAGTCGTGGATACGGTGCGGGTGCACTTGCGTCGGCATCCACGGCGGCAGCCAACTGCAGTGTCGGACTTTTGCGCGCCGTTCCGGCCGTTCGCTGCCGCGGTTTCATCGTTTCATCCTCCGGTGATGCGAAGTTATCGATGGCAGGTAGAGCGCCACCACATAATGTGAATGCGATTAATAATATATATCTTGACGCAACTACCGATAATTGGGTTGAAATGCGGCAGACGACAAACGGGACACCGGTGTTTTTTTTTTTTTTTTTTTCTCGAGGTGTGGGCGCACAGCGCATGCGCTAGCACAGTGGCCACAGACATGGCGGCTTTCAGTGTGGCCAAGCGAAGAAAATCGCCCGCTAAACTTTTGAATGAATACCGTCTATACATCTGTAACGTATAAATGCTCTTTTCCACTTCCTATCCTTAAGGTGATGCTGATATCATTCGCGTCCTCTTGTGACGCCAGAAGATATTTTCGGGTAAGGAAGGCTGTTGTTGGACTTACTTGATGTGTAGTGTAGCCATACAGTTTTGGGTTCTCCCCTGGTTCTTGAAGGGCGATTATGTCTGGCCGGATTTCGAGCTTTTCTATCCAGGAATGGAGTTTTTATCTGAAACCTCTGCAGTTCCACTGTAGTACAGACAATGTATTGTTACGGTACATTGAGTTTCTGCATGATGGCATCGAGTTGGACCTTCAGTGCGTGCATTTGCTGTTGGATGGGTTGGAAGAGTTCCTTTGCATGAGTTTCTATTCTTAATTCCACCGTGTGGTTGATTTCTGTTATTTGTTGTTTCATAAGCTGCATTTCGTAACGCATTTCTTGCATGAATGCCGGGAAGGTGCGAGTCATCTCTTCGGAGGGTACCTGTGCTTCATCGTTCTCTGTACGAGTGTGTTTGTTTTGGGGGGCGGTATCTTCTCTAGCCTCGGATGTTGTATCCATAGAAGTGCTTTCCATGGGTTGTGCGCTAGGGGAGGTGCCGGTTGTGATTCTACGTGTTGCTGGTATGCTTGCGAGTTACACATTGGGATTGCGGGAGTTGTACGTGGAGTAAGGGTGTCCCTGTATGCACGGTGAATATTGCCGCGAACCATATATTGGGTTTGTTTATTTGTGTTTTGCTTTTACCGCCCGGTGCGCCGGTCTGTGTTATCTCTGCGCCAAGGGAAGCGCGTGTTCCATTCTTTCTTTCTGTGCCGCATGTGTTATCTGTTGTGATAGGGAGAGCATTCCGATCTAACGTGAACAGCCCAGAATAATCTTCTTGGATCTACTATGTTCTCGATGCGAACCGACGTTTCGAGAACCACGCGTGCCAAAAGATAAAAAGCCTGCAGTGCGGACGCCGGGGCATTCGATTCGACGACACTCGCCTGTGCAAGTCACTTTGTTGACCGCTGCTTCGCCGCCTCTGTATTCTTTTGAGTTGTTAGGGGAGCACAAGTTCGCTCCAATAAACGTATTTCTCATTCAAGACAACTGCTTCGTCCTTGTCTTCGTGACATCTGGTGGAGGTGCTGGGTACGCACCCTTCATGCCCACTACAACCTCTGGAAGCCGCCAAGCCAGTCCAACAAGAGCCAGCCTCCGCGTGCAAGATTTACCACCCGAGTTCAGTCTACTACCGGAGAAGACGAAGAAGAAAGACGTCGCAACCAGCACCATGCTCAACCAAGCCAATTCTCCTGTCGTTCTGCAGCAGCCACGGGAACCGCCATCATTCCGAGGAGCCCCCGCAGAAGACCCAGAAGAATGGTTGGAAAAACTGGAGCGCGTCCGGAAATTCAACAGGTGGGACGACGCAGAAACGTTCCGGCACGTTTTCTTTTACTTGGAAGATTCGGCTCGCACTTGGTTCGAGAACCACGAGAGCTCCTTGACAAACTGGGCTCAGTTCAAAAGCGAGTTCACTAAGACCTTCACTACCGTGGTCAGAAAAGAACGCGCAGCGCTTTTACTCGAAACTCGAATGCAGCACCCTAACGAAGGGGTAGTGATCTTTGTTGAGGAGATGAAGAGGTTGTTTCGACGTGCGGATCCGGAGATGACAGAAGAAAAGAAACTAAGGTTTCTCATGCGAGGGGTAAAGCAGGAGCTTTTTGCTTGCCTTGTCCGCAATCCTCCCAAGACGGTGGCCGAATTCGCGTCTGAGGCGGCCGCGATGGAGAAGACGCTGGAAGTTCGAACGAGGAAGTACGATCGCCCGGTCAACGTGATGGTTTCCGAGACGATCGGTGCCGGGGCTACAAGCTCCGACACACTGCGTGAGACCATCCGAGCAGTGGTCAGGGAGGAGCTTCGGAAGCTTTTTCCGACGACGCCGCAACCTCAAGTGTCTTCCCTGACTGACGTCATCCGCGAAGAGGTTCAACACGCTTTGGGCACTTCTATGCCATCCGAGGCACCCCGCGAGCCACAGGCGATGACCTATTCTGCGGCTGTTCGTCGACCCCGCCCTGCTCCAACCCGTCTACAAGAAGCTCCACCGTACCGCCGTCCACTCTCGCCGCCGTCCCCACTCTCGCCGCAGTCGACCGTACCGCCGTAGACAGCCCAAACCCAGACGCCGAGGAAGACTGACGTTTGGCGAACGCCAGATCATCGTCCGCTGTGCTACCATTGCGGGGAGGCCGATCACATCTATCGTCGCTGCCCGTACAGGAGACTCGGACTGCGTGGTTTCTCCGTCGACGCCCCACGCCCCCGACCCGGCCAGCGCCCTACTGAGATCGACGAATACCTGTCCAACACCAACCGAGGACCAGCCCGCTCACACCGATCGCCATCGCCCTATACCCATACCAATCGCCTAACCGCCGTAGGAATGCTGATTTCGCACGTGGAAGGTCCCCCAGCCCACGCGGGGGAAACTAAAAGCAGCAACTTCTGGAGGTGAAGTTGCTCTTCGGCGAAATACTGGAAACCCTCCAACGACGCAAGGACGCGCCGAAGACAGTGATCCACGACATGCCCTCATCCCGACGACCCGACCAAGCCCTGACGAGATTCCTGAACACGACGACAGCTACACGGCGCGACGCGTACCCGACCTGACCGAGACGTCCGTTGAGAAGACGACGACAACGACGATGCACAGTGCCCGACCGTCAACACGTACAAGCAGAGATACGGCGCCTCGACGAACCCGGAACTCGAGGAAGACTGCATCTGACGTCAAGGTGTCCATCGACGGCTTTGACGTAGTCGCCCTCGTAGACACGGGAGCTGACTATTCGGTAATGAGCGGACCATTTGCATCTAAACTGAAGAAAGTTATGACCAGATGGGACGGTCCGCATATACGCACAGCAGGAGGCCACCTCGTGACGCCAAGTGGAACGTGCACATCGCGCGTCACCATAGACGGCACGACGTACCCTGCCGCGTTCGTCATCTTGCCTAACTGCTCCCGCGACGTAATTCTCGGAATGGACTTTTTGACGGACAGCGGCGCAATAATTGATCTGCAGACCAAGTCGATAACTTTTTCCTCCGATCACTGCATGACGCCGGAACCGAACCCCGAACACCGTGCAGCTGTAAGGATAGCCGATGATCATGTCACCCTGCCACCCCGCGCAAGTTTGATGATCACCGTCTACTGTGAAGGTGCTGCTCCTGACGTTGACGCTATCGTGGAGAGTGACCAAAGGTTGCTTCTAGACCGTGGTGTGTCTGTCGCAAGAGGCATTGCGCGCTTCAAGGAACACCAATCCCACATTTTGGTTACTAATTTCACCGAGGAGTACCAGCATTTAAACAAGGGCGCGGCAATTGCATTCCTCGAAGAAACGCAAGAAGCAAGTGACGTGATCGCGGTCGCCGACTTTGAACGCACCCCCGTAGAAACCTTCAAGCTCCCGCAACCCTTCGACATGAATCTGGCGCTACCGCAAGAACAACGGAACAAATTATTGGCTTTGCTGCGTCGCTATAGCGAATGTTTTTCGTCGAGCGCAAAACTACGTCAGACCCCTCTAGCGAAGCACCGAATAATAACCGAAGATAGAGCCCGACCTACCCGACAGTCACCGTACCGTGTCTCTTCACACGAACGGGAAGCCATCCGGACTCAAGTCGGCGACATGCTCAGCGACGACATTATACAGCCATCGAAAAGCCCCTGGGCTGCGCCCGTCGTACTCGTAAAGAAAAAAGACGGCACATTAAGGTTTTGTGTTGACTACCGGCGACTGAACAGAATCACGAAAAAGGACGTGTACCCCCTCCCCCGAATCGACGACGCCCTCGACCACCTCTGCCACGCGAAGTACTTCTCATCGATGGACCTGAAGACCGGCTACTGGCAAATTGAAGTGGACGAGAGAGACCGAGAGAAGACTGCATTTATAACCCCAGACGGCCTATACGAGTTCAAGGTGATGCCGTTTGGGCTGTGCACAGCACCAACGACGTTTCAAAGAGTCATGGACACTGTGCTAGCTGGCCTTAAGTGGCACACCTGCCTCGTATACCTCGACGACGTAGTGGTATTCGCCCGGACTTTCGACGAACACCTTGCAAGGTTGGAGTCTGTACTCGAGGCCATTCGTACGTCGGGGTTGACGCTGAAGCCTGAAAAGTGCCGTTTCGCATACGAAGAACTCAAGTTCTTGGGCCACGTCGTCAACGCTGCGGGAGTCCTACCTGACGCGGCAAAAACTTCAGCTATCGCGAACTTCCCTAGGCCGAAAGACAAGAAGGGCGTGCGAAGATTTCTCGGGCTGTGCGCATACTACCGGCGCTTCGTCGCAAACTTCGCACGCATTGCAGAGCCACTCACGCGCTTGACGAAAGACAGCACCCCTTTCAGCTGGGAAAACGACCAAGAAAAAGCATTCTCCGAGCTGCAAAAACGCCTGCAAAGCCCGCCCGTGCTCGCTCATTTCGACGAAAATGCCGAAACGGAAATGCACACGGACGCCAGTGATATAGGCTTGGGTGCCGTCCTTGCCCAAAAGCAAAGCGGCTGCGAAAGGGTAATCGCCTATGCCAGCCGTGGTCTGTCGAAGGAGGAGAAAAACTATTCTGCCTCTGAGAAAGAGTGCCTGGCTATTATATGGGTGATTTCAAAATTTAGCCCATACGTGTATGGAAGACCATTCAAGGTTGTAACAGACCACCATGCGCTGTGTTGGCTCGCCAATTTAAGGATCCCTCTTGCCGTCTTGGGCGGTGGAGCTTGCGCCTGCAGGAGTTCGACGTTACAGTCGTTTATAAATCCGGCAGGAAACACTCCGACGCCGACTGCCTGTCCCGCGCCCCCGTCGACCCACCACCAGAAGACTCTGATGAAGACAGCGCGTTCTTCGGGATCGTGACGGAGAGCAACCTAGCCGCCCAGCAGCGTGCCGACCCCGACTTACGCGTCATAATCGAGTACCTCGACGGATGCAACGTTGCCGTTCCTAGGACCTTCAAACGCAGCTTACCAGCATTCAGCCTGAGAAACTCCGTCATCGTGAAGAAGAATTTCAGCCCCGGAACAAGAGCGAATTACCTTCTCGTCATCCCCGCGGACCTTCGTGACGAAATTTTGGAAGCGTGCCACGACGACCCGTCTTCCGGACATCTCGGCACAGCCCGCACTATTGGAAAAATCAAGGCGAGGTACTACTGGCCCGGCCTTACCTCTGACGTCACCCACTACGTCCGGAGCTGCCGTGACTGCCAGCGACGAAAAACGCCGCCGACAAGACCCGCCGGACTTCTGCAACCGATCGCCGTCCCATCGAGACCATTTCAACAGATTGGAGTGGACCTTTTAGGCCCGTTCCCTACGTCACGATCACAGAACAAGTGGATTGTCGTAGCGACAGACTACATGACGCGCTACGCAGAGACCGCCGCTCTTCCGAGGGGGACTGCACAAGAAGTGGCAAAGTTCTTTATAAGCCAAGTTGTGCTGCGACATGGAGCCCCGGAAGTCCTAATCACAGACCGCGGAACGGCATTTACTGCGGAGCTGATGCAAGGAGTATTACGCTACAGCAACACGGATCACCGAAGAACGACGGCGTACCACCCCCAAACGAACGGACTAACAGAACGTCTGAACAAGACAATCGCAGATATGCTGTCAATGTACGTTGACGTTGAACATAAGACTTGGGACGAAGTGCTCCCGTATGTCACGTTTGCGTACAACACGGCTATCCAGGAGACGACGCAGCTGACGCCGTTCGAGCTTGTCTACGGTAGAAGGCCGACTACGATGCTCGACGCCATGCTTCCGCACGTAGAAGACGACGACCGCAACGCCGACGTCCACGGATATCTTCAACGTGCGGAGGAGGCCCGCCAGCTCGCTCGAGTTCGTATAACGGACCAGCAGCTGGTGGATGCGGGCCGCTACCACCTCCGACGCCGAGACGCCGAGTACCAACCAGGGGATCGTGTGTGGGTTTGGACTCCCATCCGACGACGCGGACTCGGTGAGAAGCTCCTGCGACGCTATTTCGGACCCTACCAGATTCTACGACGTGTTGGCCAACTTACCTACGAAGTGATCCCTGATGGTGACTCCCGCACATCACGACAACGCAGGCGGCCTGAAGTCGTCCACGTGGTTCGGCTAAAACCTTTCTACGGACGATGACGAACTTTTATTTTCATTTGTTCGGACTGTCGCTTATGTTAGCATCGGGTCGATGCACTCTTAGAGGGGGGGTAATGCCGCGAACCATACATTGGGTTTGTTTATTTGTGTTTTGCTTTTACCGCCCGGTGCGCCGGTCTGTGTTATCTCTGCGCCAAGGGAAGCGCGTGTTCCATTCTTTCGTTCTGTGCCGCATGTGTTATCTGTTGTGATAGGGAGAGCATTCCGATCTAACGTGAACAGCCCAGAATAATCTTCTTGGATCTACTATGTTCTCGATGCGAACCGACGTTTCGAGAACCACGCGCGCCAAAAGATAAAAAGCCTGCAGTGCGGACGCCGGGGCATTCGATTCGACGACACTCGCCTGTGCAAGTCACTTTGTTGACCGCTGCTTCGCCGCCTCTGTATTCTTTTGAGTTGTTAGGGGAGCACAAGTTCGCTCCAATAAACGTATTTCTCATTCAAGCAACTGCTTCGTCCTTGTCTTCGTGACAATATGTTTTTGAGAGAGTGGCTGAGTCACCTTCTTTCGTGGTGAGGGCTTATTAGGCCTTGATTCCTTGTGTTGTGGTGGTGTAGGTTCTCGCCGAAGGGTGGGGAATGGGTCTTCAAGTTGTTTTCTGGATTCCTGTGGACCTCGGCTGGGTGCTTCCTTGTCCAGTGGCGACAGGTCCCCTCTGTGGCTAGCTCGTTCCAGTGTTGCCGTAGCGTGCTTGAGGATGTTGAGGCGTTTCAGAAAGGCTTGTTTTCTGACGACAGCGTCTGCTTCGAGTTTCTTGGGGCAAGTAGCGTCATCCGATGGGTGTGGCCCCAAGCAGTTGACACACTTGATGCACGTGTGAGCCTCGTCCTTGTTGGAATGGCCGCAGTTGGGGCACCTGATGAGGGTTGAGCGGGTACACACGTCTGATCTGTGTCCCAATCCTAGGAATTTATAGCATATCTGAGCTTCGGGGCGGTGCGGTTTGCAGCGGTGGACTGCACCGCCGAGGCTGACCGTGAAGGGTACATAGGTTCCTGCAAACGCGATTATCGCGGCCGTGGTATTGCCCATCATTCTTGCGGAGAGTATGGTATATCCTTGCGGCGCTGTGAGCAGCTGCTGCAGGGTTGCTGGGTCCGTGCCGCGTTCCACTTGGTGAATAACCCCTTTGCAATTAAGTATCACGAGCCGCTGGGGCATACACGCTGACGGCGTGGTTCACTTGATTGAAGCTTAGTTGAGTAACACTAAGTATCTTACTGATGGCGTTAGAGCTATCGCTAGTGATGATCAGGATATTCTTGAAAGGCTCGATCGTCGTCATCATGCCTGCTGCTTCTTCAGATGTGAGACCTGCTGTTAGGCTTAGTAGTCGGTGTAAAGCCAGGGGCATCACTTGACTGAGTTGGAGACTTCCAGCCGCTCGGAGAATAAGTTTCCGGGGCTCACCTTGACTGGGTTGTTGTACCGGGTGATTCCACCCATCCTCCATCAGTTGGTATCGCATGGTAGGGTCTTGAACCAGGCCAGCGCTGGTCGGGCGGGTAGAATTTAGTGTTGCACGGAACGACGTTACAAGGAACGACGTTCCTGGAACTAGTTCCTTTTTGGAGGAACGAAGGAACGCCACCGTTCCATTAAGGGTGGGTGGAACTGTAACGGTAACTCGTTACGTTTTGAAGGAACGGCAGGAACGGCGTTCCTGCCGTTACAACGCTAGGATTTGGCTGGTTTTGATGGCAAGGCTCGAGCACAAAATTCCACAAGTCGCTATTGCGTTTCTCTTCCTATCAGCTTTTAAATTTGCCCGCCCATCAGCCGTAAGTGCTTCCTCGAAGTTCAAAGGCAGAAGAATTACCGCGAAGCAGGCCGCAGCTTGTGCTTGCTTTCATGCTGGTTTAACTTACGCGGCGTTCGACGGGCGAATAGCGTAGCCGCGAGAATGCTTTTCAACTTTCGTTTGCCTGGGGAGGCCAGGACGCGCGTCTGGCCGATAGAATGGGTCCCTGGCGGGGAAAGATTGTCTAATACGGGATCCGGAGATCTTGGTGTCGCAACTTTAGGTGTAGCACGTTTCGTTGCGGACATTTCTGTGCACGGACATTTTGGTGCACGACGTCTTGGCCCAGAATTTGAGTCACGGGAGGTTCCAGGCATTCTTTGAACATTTTAGCTTTAATATTGTAATTTCGCGACTTGATATGATTTTACGTTTGAGACTTGCGATTGCGCCGCCGTGCGTGGAAACGAACACTAAACCAGGGCGGAGCATTGCCACGTAAACCCAATTTCTGTAGTAGATGATAAAAATTAACGTTGTTAATTTGCAACTGGTAAACTTTTTTTTTAACATTCATGTGAACAACCCTGATTGATTTGATTGATTGTAGGGTTTAACGCGCCGACGCAACGCAGGCGATGAGGCGCGCCGTAGTGGAGGGCTCCGGATTAATTTTGACCACCTGGGGATCTTTAACGTGCGCCGAAATCTCGTACACACGGGCGTTTTTGCTTTTCACCTCCATCAGAAAAGCGGCCGCCGTGGTCGGGAATCGAACCCGCGACTTCGTGCTCAGCAGCGCAACGCCTTAGCCACTGAGCCACCGCGGCGGGTGTGAACAACCCTACTAGTTTAAGTGTTATCAAAGCGCTTTGCTTTCACTTCGCCCAATGGTGCAAGACGCTGCTGGGTTTTGTCCATTCTTCCCCACAGGAAAACATCCGCAAAAAAAAAACTACAGAAAAACGAGGTAGATTAGGCGCGTGTGCATTCCGTTTTAATTATCTGCTTAATCAATCTCGTATTCGTTGCATTCGGTGTCGGTTCTACTTAAAACTAACCAATCAACGATCGCACTTACGGTGGCGTTACTTAGGGGAGGGGAAGGCTGAGCCCCACCGGCTACCAGCCCCCTTGGTAGAGAGAGAGGGGTGTCACTTGTGGTTCACCATTGCGGCAACTCTAGACTTCGAAAACTTGAAGACGACTGTTGCCGCTCTCGTCACACCAGCCTACTCAATTTTTTGCTCCTTTTAATGGGAGAAAGCAATGTATGCCTGGGGTGTCCATGATATGCGCGACTTGAAGAGTTAATTCCCAATGGGGAGACTGAAGGCGAAGAAAGAGCGATTCCTGGAGTGGGGCCACCATCGATTTGACCACGACGCGTGGAAGGGCGTAGCCAGCAAACGATAGTGGCCATTGTATTCTCAGCGGCTTTTTGGGTGGCTTTTTGTTGCACATTATAGAGGTTTGGTGAGCTCCTGGTTAATGTAAAGCTTTTTCCTGTATCACTGTGGTGAGTCTTCGGAGACCGTGAACTCCGCTACGCCTGTAGGATTTTGAGGGGAAACCGGAAATAATATGATTGACAAAGAAATCTGGTCGACATTCTAGCGTGCAGGCGGGGAGAGGGGGGGGGGGGCTAGGACAAAGAATTAAAATGGGGTGAATGTAGGCATGTAAACGTAAAACGAAGTTTGGTTTTCCCGAACAGGATGGGTGCAATTTGTATGCACAACCGCAATTTGTATGCACAATAAACATTTAAGACATTAGAAGCTGCGGCTGTTTTCAAAAAGGCCCGTTCTTCCTCTACGACAATATCCTAGACCAGTGTTCGCAAATTCATTTTAGCAAGGCAGCCCAGCCTACGTAGTACCCTTCATAAGGTTTTCTGCATTCTGGGGAGCAGCTAACATGTTACTTTTTGGATATTGAGAGTGTACATGTAATGTATGTAATTTGAGATTGTGTAATTTAAAAAAAAATACAATAGAGGCGTCGGACCATCGGATACATCGGTTAATTGTCTTAGCTAAAGAACAGTGAGTATTCTGTCGTAAAGGGAAAAAACGTGTGCTAAAGAATTCAATCCGCTGCATAACAGGTGTCCCATGAATAGGTACTAAACAAAAATATATAAATTTAGAATTTCTAAAAAAACAACAACAAATCAATTCACTGCTCCAGATCGTTGTTCATAACCCAAGTTAAGCGGAAATAAAAATATAACGGCTGTCGCAAACACGCAAGCACCGGATAAATAGGTCGCCGAAAAGTTCGCGCACCGAAATGTCCGTACACCGAAATGTCCATGCAGCGAAACGCCCGTACATCGATATATCCGTACACCGAAATTTCCGCACCGAAACATCCTGCACCGAAATGTCCTAGAGCCGTCTGGAGTTTGCCCGGTGCTCCCTGAAAAAATTCGCCTAGGAGATTTTCTTTTGATTATTTTGATGTTCAGATAATCTGCTGCCGGCGGTGTTAATATTCATATAATATACGTAGTCTGATGTCAGTTTTAAATTTCTCACTTATTTTCGACCCAGGATTATCCGACACTATATTTTAATTTAAAAACCTAATTGTAACGTTAAAGGAGTACTGACACGAAATTTTTATGTTACGTTTTTTTCGCTGCTATGCGTGCCTACCAGCCCACTAATCACAGAATGACAGATTAGACGGTCGAGCGCAGCGTAAACATTCATTTACGGCGTCGTTTATTCGTGCCAGTTTCGGTTTCGACTGAAAAACGCCGAGCGGCCGCCATGACAGCATGTATAACATGACGTCACCATTCTTGCCGTATCGCTGCCTCTCTGGAAGCGCGCGCCCAGACCGGCCGAGGTTTTCGCCGTCCCCACAGGCCCGGGCAGCATGACGTCAGTCCCAAAACCATGACGTGTACACACGCCCGAGCAGCGCGCGCCAACCACAGCCAGCGCGTCGGCTTCGTCACGGGAGCCCCGACGTCGGCAGTTTGGGGCACGTAGCAGATGATGTCACGTCGGCCCGCTCTGGGCTTTCTCGTGCGGGCGAAGATTAAAATGGATTTTAAATATGTTTCGCTGAACGGTTGCTGTTGAAACTTGCTGGGAGATATCTCCTGATAAAAAGGAAGCGTTTTACATAGTTATCTCAGCTTTGAAATTTCGTGTCAGTACTCCTTTAATGTAACGACACGTTCCAATTTTCGAAGTGGAACTGGAACGCGTTCCTTTCGCAATAAAGGAACTTGTAACGGGAACTCGTTTCAAAATTGAGAAGGAACGAGGAACGAGCTTTCGTTCCTATTTTAGAGGAACGTGTACAACACTGGTAGAATTCGGCGTTAGGCCTAGGTCAGTCTCCCACGCTGGAAGACGACTTTCGACCGTAAAATCCCGAAAAATGGTCCCAGGTCACTCGAAATTGGTAGATGGCCTTCGGAGATGATCCGGCACTTGGTCCAGTCCAATGGAGAATATACCAACGAGATATTTCGTGTTTGAGAGGTTTTCAACGGAGCGGTGTGCATGCGTGGCGATCATGCCAACCGAGAAAGAAGAAGTGGCCGCCAAGTTTCCACAAGCTGCGCTTCGCGACGAAGCAGGCGCGGAGCCGGCAGATCATACAGTTTCTTAGTAAGTATACTAGACAGGAAACTGCTTCTTGTAAGCCATGTCGTCATGGGGGTTCATGGGAAGACCTCCTTTTTGGCTTGGGTTTGGCATGACAACTGGATTGTTAAGCGGTTTTGGGGATTTGCTTTCTTTACAATGCATTAACACGCTTACGAGCTACAAGGAAGCCGTGTTCAGTGAAACAGCAGGCAATGCGTATCGCACCTGACGTTGCCCATGCCGCAGCCGAAGGACGTATGGCTGAGTGGGTAACATGCCGCCGCGAAATGTGTAGTCGACGAAAAGAAGAAACAAAACGTACTTCGACGAAGACAAGATACGGCAGATACGGGCGCTTGTATGCGTCCTATCTTGTCATCGTCCAGAACTGTTTAACGCCACGTTTTCATTTTAAATGCAGAGCATTTGTATAACTCACGATGTCACCCCGTGCGTCGGCGTCCGCAGCAGCCAGCCTCCCCCTACACTATAAAAAGAAATAACAGTTACCGGCGCCTGGTTTAGATCCCACGACCCTGCGGGCGGAACGCAAGGTACATGGTGCTCTACCCACTGCGCCACAAAGCCGACACAGAATGAAAGGCTACGAACGTGCCTGATATCCTTGACTCATTCAAACTACGGCAAGAAGCTGGTGATACAACGCATTCACTACATGTAGCCGGAACGCGAGGTACATGGTGCTCTTCCCACTGCGCCACAAAACCTGCACAGAATCAAAGGCTACGAACGCGCCTTATATCCTTGACTCATTCAAACTACGTCGTCGGCGGTGTGCGTTGGCGACTCAGCGCCGTGCTAGCGGCGTGATAGCTGGGTGGTGTACACGTGATAGCACCAACCCCCCCAAAACTAAACGTTAACGCAATACCCCCACCCCCTATGCGACGCATTTACTCAAGTCCCCCTCGCGGGGAGATGGGCCCATTTTTTCTTGTGAAACTAGCTGGCGGTCGCGGTGCACCGGTTCACCACGAAGGCAGCGTTTTCATAGGCACGCTCAAAAAATTTTCGAAGCGCTTCAAACAACTTATTTTTTGAAATGCTGGTAAAATTAATAAAATCACAACAGTCTCTAATGAGTTACCCTCCAAATATTAACATTGTTCGTAACTACAACCTTGGCCTGCGGAATAGCAGGCACAACCGTTCCGGCAAAAATACGCTTTATTTCTTTTTTCCTTAGTTTTAAAACAGCCTGTTTTTATTTTCCACTTACATAATTGCGGACTATTCTTCGCGTTTTTGTGGCACTTTGTTTAAATCTGCGGTCATTAAAACGTTTCAATCTAAGCCAATGATGAAACTACGGCGAGCGCGATGTATAATGGCGGTCCATGACGACACAGCCCACCTTGATGTGAGCCGCATAGACGCTAGCGCCAGATTCCTCTCTATTATATACTGTAAGAAACTCTATGCGGTGGATCGTCCCACTCAACTCTTCTAGTACACTCTATGGCGGCTACGCTGGATTCCTGCGACGTCGCTGACGCTGCTGCTGCTGCTGTTCCTGGGCGGGGCGCTGTGCCGCTCGCGTCGGCGGCTGCGGCGCAGCCGTAGAGGGGGCTTCTCTGCGCGGTCTGGATAACCGGAGTGACGTCATCACCGCGGCGCGTGGAAAAGGGTAGTGCAACTCTCAGCTCCTTGCGGGAGCTATTGGCCGCGAAGCCCACCACTGGAGAGGCCGGCGCTGCGATCGTTTTGATGTCACTTGTAGGATCACCGTTCCTATCTTGCTGCGTAGTTGGCTTGCAACGCGTGACACTTCGCATAGGAATTGCGTTCTAAAAGTATTTTCGTGTTAATTTCCTTCGTTTGAAGTTAATTCTCAGTGTGTCAAGCGCAGTTCGACCTAATGGTGACTGTATAACAGTATCAACTGTGGTAGATTATCCGCAAACACCATGAGCGTGGTGGTGTATTACGCATGCGACCGAAGCGTAAGCAGCGGCTTGTTTCCCCGATCAACAATGTGGACTACGACGATCGCCGAGTGAAGTTTCTAGATTTCCCTTGTTTGCAAGACATAAAGCAGGAAATCGTGAAGCGTTAACTGCTCGCAGAAGCACACGCACCCGCCGTGCCTGCCCACACAGCCGACGGTGCGGCTCGAACCGGCGCAGGTCGCGGCAGCAACAACTTGTCGCCGCTTTTTAAAATCACACAAGTCGTGGAAAAGAAGTTCCAGATTGGTGAAAGTGGATGTTAGTGTGATAAAAAATTCTGATAGGTAGTGTCATCAGCTGTGGTTTTCAAAGCGATGCTCAAATACCTGCCGCGATTTACGCCGACCGGCCGCGTAGGTCGGTCCCGGCAGCGCCGGCCCGTTCACACACGCTGCGGCGAGCGGCCGAAGGATGGCTATGCTTGCGCGCAAGAATCCGCCGAGACCGTGCAGGTATCTTGATCGTCGATCGCTTCAACGGAAATCACCGCGCTTACAGAGTTCCCAGCGTGGTGAAACGTTCTGTTAGTGACTGTAACTCGCAATTCTAACGGCGATGAAATATCTGCTGCGACGCCAAGCCTAAAGTTCCCAACATCCGATTACGTGCATCGGAAGCCGGCTGCGAGCTGTTGGCGAAAGCCCCCCCGTCTCGCACGCGCGTGTTGCGTTTGGGTTCCTCTAACTTCTTGGGGGCCCCCAACGCTCGGTTCTCCTATTCTAAATATCCCCATTACCCGAAATCATTAACGACGTGTTTCGCCTCGTACGCAGCCTCGCCTTCTGTGAGCAGTCGTGAGTTTCGAAATTGAGGCTTGAGAAATGCCGGCTTACTGTAAACATACATAACACGCTGCAATTATAAATTACCACGCCGAACACCTAATGAAAACTAAATATAGCCTTGTCCGAACCCGCTCGAAGGCGTTAAAAACTCGCGTTCATACCGTTCATACATTGCGGACAAGTCGCAAAAAGTAAACATCAGCCGGTGCAGAGTACATGCTACGGCAGTGATCGTTAATCAAATCCGGGCATGACTATTAAAACGTCGTAGGGCAAATAGGCACTGATTAAGCCAAACTGCAGACCATAACAATACTTTTAAGCATGTGCGGCGAAGCAATCTGATCACCGTTCTCGCGTCATTCATTTACCAGACAATACGAGCAGTTCGCGCGGTGAGATCATAAGTGAGCGACGCTTTCCCGTCGCTGTTACAAGGTGTTTGCTTGCATACACATGTCCCGTCACAAGTATTTCATAATGAATTTGCAGCGTATATACTTTCCTCGGCATCAGTTGCGTCGTACTTTGCGTTAGCTGGCTGCGTATGTAAGAGCTGTGGGTCGCGATGGTAGCAACTACCTAAACGCGGCGGTGTCGCCGGGAGCAAGGGAGTCGCTGATTGCTTGCCCGAATTATTTGGTTTACAGACAACTTTTTTGGTAATTTGCATCAAATCCCCAAGGAGCGGGTGAGACGGTGGCCACAACAACAACAACAACAACAAAAACTCCCACCTTCCCTCACGGGAACCCATGTGTAGATGCGACGCATAGGCGGAGCGGTGAAGGGACCGCGTTTTATAGCGCGCATAACGTTGAGGGGACTGCGTAAGCCGGTCCCAGTCGATGACGACGCTGGCGTACTTGTAAGCCCTCATTCCCACAGCCGTTTTTCACCCCGTCACGTCACCGTCCCGTCACCGTCTTCCGTCATGGGCGCCGTTTTTCGACCGATTTCTCGCCGAAAACGGTGCGACGGTGACGGGAGGGCGAGCTCTACGTTTCCGTCACGTCAACGTGACGGAACCATGCCCCGCGCTAAACCAGCTAATCAGAAAACAAATTTTTACGGCTAAATTTAGCGAAAAGTGAGCACAAACGATTTTATTTACTGTTCGGGTTAAAAACGCTCAATTCTAGGCTAAACTGATCACTAGGCACACGACCCTGTAATCTGACGGAAAGCTCCCGTGTAGATCCAGTTTGAAGACTTCTCCGTTCCGTCAACGTCGCTTTTTGTTGACGTGACGGTGCCGTGACGGAGAAGGTGACGGCTGTGTGAATGAGGGCTAAAGCGGCGTGGACTCTAGGTGTTTGAGCCAAGCGTGGATGTTGCTTCGCCGGAGAACGGCACACCGGTTATATGCGCAGCGCGCCCGGAGGAGAGGAAACCGCGGAAGAGAGAGTACTGCACATGCGCCGGCCCCAGCCCGTCTGCCGCGGCTATGACGCAACACAATCCAACACAATCCACTTTAATCCAATCCAATCCAAATCCAAGCCAAGCCAAGCCAACCCAAGCCAATCCAATCCAATCCAATCCAATGCTCCTCGCGAGAGAGTGTTCGCTATCGGAGAGGAGAGGGGTGAGCGGCGGAGAGCGCAGCTGGCGCGGCGAGGAGAATGGCAGAGGGGTGGACAACGCCGCCGCCGCCGCCGACGACGACGACGCCGGAGGGACAAGGCGAGTGAATCAGATGCTCTGTATCTAAAAGCACGCTTCCTCATACGCACGGGAAATGTGTTGTAGCAGACGACAACACGATTCGGCGTCATACAAGTGACGTCACTCGTAGGTGGCGCCACGGTATGTCCTCGAGGCCAATATTGGCCGCGAGGCCCACCACTGGAGAGGCCGGCGCTGCGATCGTTTTGACGTCACTTGTAGGATCACCGTTCCTATCTTGCTGCGTAGTTGGCTTGCAGCGCGTGACACTTCGCTTAGAAAGCGCGTTCTAAAAGTATTTTCGTGTTAATTTTCTTCGTTTGAAGTTAATTCTCAGTGCTTCAAGCGCAGTTCGACCTAATGGTGTCTGTATAACCGTATCAACTGTGGTAGATTATCCGCAAATACCATGAGCGTGGTTACGCATGCGACCGAAGCGTAAGCAGCGGCTTGTTACCCCGATCAAGAATGTGGAGTACGACGATCGCCGAGTGAAGTTTCTAGATTTCCCTTGTTTGCAAGAAATGTATAAAGCAGGAAATCGTGAAGCGTTAACTGCTCGCAGAAGCACACGCACCCGCCCTGACTGGCCGCACAGCCGACGGTGCGGCTCAAACCGACGCAGGTCACGGCAGCAACAACTTGTCGCCGCTTTTTAAAATCACACAAGTCGTGGAAAAGAAGTTCCAGATTCGTGAAAGTGGATGTTAGTTTGATGAAAAATTCCGATATCGTAGTGTCATCAGCTGTGGTTTTCAAAGCGATGCTCAAATACCTGCCGCGATTTACGCCGACCGGCCGCGTAGGTCGGTCCCGGCAGCGCCGGCCCGTTCACACACGCTGCGGCGAGCGGCCGAAGGATGGCTATGCTTGCGCGCAAGAATCCGCCGAGACCGTGCAGGTATCTTGATCGTCGATCGCTTCAACGGAAATCACCGCGCTTACAGAGTTCCCAGCGTGGTGAAACGTTCTGTTAGTGACTGTAACTCGCAATTCTAACGGCGATGAAATATCTGCTGCGACGCCAAGCCTAAAGTTCCCAACATCCGATTACGTGCATCGGAAGCCGGCTGCGAGCTGTTGGCGAAAGCCCCCCCGTCTCGCACGCGCGTGTTGCGTTTGGGTTCCTCTAACTTCTTGGGGGCCCCCAACGCTCGGTTCTCCTATTCTAAATATCCCCATTACCCGAAATCATTAACGACGTGTTTCGCCTCGTACGCAGCCTCGCCTTCTGTGAGCAGTCGTGAGTTTCGAAATTGAGGCTTGAGAAATGCCGGCTTACTGTAAACATACATAACACGCTGCAATTATAAATTACCACGCCGAACACCTAATGAAAACTAAATATAGCCTTGTCCGAACCCGCTCGAAGGCGTTAAAAACTCGCGTTCATACCGTTCATACATTGCGGACAAGTCGCAAAAAGTAAACATCAGCCGGTGCAGAGTACATGCTACGGCAGTGATCGTTAATCAAATCCGGGCATGACTATTAAAACGTCGTAGGGCAAATAGGCACTGATTAAGCCAAACTGCAGACCATAACAATACTTTTAAGCATGTGCGGCGAAGCAATCTGATCACCGTTCTCGTGTCATTCATTTACCAGGCAATACGAGCTGTTCGCGCGGTGAGATCATAAGTGAGCGACGCGTTTTAATCGCTGTTACAAGGTGTTTGCTTGCACACACATGTCCCGTCAAAAGTATTTCATACTGAATTTACAGCGTACTTTTCTCGGCGTCAGTTGCATCGTCCTTGGCGTTAGCTGGCTGCGTATGTACGAGCTGTGGGTCGCGATGGTAGCAACTACCTAAACGCGGCGGTGTCGCCGGGAACAAGCGAGTCGCTGATTGCTTGCCCGAATTATTTGGTTTACAAACAACTTTTTTTGGTAATTTGCATCAAATCCACAAGGAGCGGGCGAGACGGTGGCCACAACAAAAAAACACGCTTCCGCATACGCACGGGAAATGTGTTGTAGCAGACGACAACACGATTCGGCGTCCTACGAGTGACGTCACTCGTAGGTGGCGCCACGGTATGTCCTCGAGGCCAATAGAGGAGCTCTAATGGTTGAAAGCAACAGCCGACCGTACTGCGGTGTAGACCTGTGTGCCGGTCAGAAATCGCCGGCGGCGGCGCGCCGGTGTTCCCACCTTCGGCGGCGGCGTGTAAACGGCGCGGGGGTCCCCGGAGCGGCGGCGGCGCGGCGCGAAATGGACCTTTCCGGGTTGAAAGGGCGCCTCTAGCGGCGACTGCGGGGACCACGTTTGATGGCTCGTGGCCTCCGCGATCGGCTACCGGCGGCGCGCCGTTGCTACCGACGGCGCGCCGCCGGCAGCAAATCGCGGAGGCCACGGATGGCTCTCGGTTCTCCGTGTTACCCCCTGTTCTGTGGTTTTTCAAGCTGCAAACTGAACGCGGACTGATTTTTTACGCAGTGTGTATTTCGGGACAGTCTACATCATGTTGCCGATTCAGAACTTCACGAAGTTTCATGATCCAGGAGGAAACTGGCCCGCGATCAGCCGTAGTGTGATTGACGGCCACTTCGGTGACCGCCAGTTAGGCAAGGGTTGGGCGATGAAAGAAGAGCTGTACATTCGCCGCATTGTGTGCTCCATCTACAAGCATTCCCCTGGGTGTGAGTTTGTTGTAGTGAAAAGCATATGCCCCTGCTCGATGAAGCCCGGCCACTACCGACAGCTAGCCGCGCTTCAAGATGTGGCTGGCTCAGCGAAGGTTGTCCAAGCACATTGCGACTGCGTCGCGGGGTGAGTACATCCTTTTATCATGCGTACGAAAAACGAAAACGCTCTTCATGTGTAACGTATTTCAGCGTTAGTTGCGTCAGGTGTTTCACGCTTACGAAATGTTTGTTTTTAACGGTAGTACAAAACAGTTTAGGTAAAGAGCTAGTTGGCGTCTCGTCGCGCGCATCCTAATGAGTGCGATTGCCGGCAGATATGCTGATTTAGGCTGCGTCTTCGTTCGCGTTTTATTTTCCCAGCCAGCGAAAGTAGGATTACTTGAGTTTTGTAAGCTGCTTGGAGGTACTCGGTCGTTTCTGCATTTTACATTACCTTTTTTTTTCTTTTGATGGCTGTTGTTCTTTATGTTAGATATATACCAGATATAAAGATGTACTGATACAAATATACCGGTTCAGTAAAATAAAGGATTCTAATTATTGGTTCACCAATGTTTTTTATTGGAGTATCTAATCCTTCGGGGCTGCAGAACACCGCGCACGCGTTGCATAAGCTTCAAACTGCACCAATATTTTTCGCATCTTTTAAATGTCCAATAGCAGGCTGGGCCAAAGGTGTCAACACATTGCTGCATTGTTGATGGCGATACGCAGCATCCAGACACCGTCTTGCACCCAGGTGCCAGCCCGATGGATGGGCCCAACCCAAGGTGAGACCATTCGTGCATGCATAATATGTGAATGTGCATATCACCATACATTACACACTGAATCTGTGGGCAAATAAGGACGAAACTGACCAGTAAACAACTTGCAACTGGTGAAAGCTTTAGGTGGAGACAACGGAATGTAATACGTACTCCAAAATTTGGAAATGATAAACCGTTATGCCGAAAACAACATTAACGAGGTTTTTTATTCACTCTGCCGACACAATACTCTGTTTCGCATTGAGCCTCACGTTCGGTTTTCATATTTTTCTGTGCGGACTGAAGCAGCACCAAATGCAAAAAAAAAACACGTTTCCATCGACAGACGTACAGCTTCAAACATTTTTCAGTTTAAAACCTAATGACGTGCTGCAGCACGCAGTACTTTTTTCACTGTGGTATAGTGTATTGCGATGGACCCGTACAGTCGCAAGGGAGGAACACCAAGGAGGAATAAATGCACATTTATTTCAAAAGCACTTGATATAAGCCAGCATTATCACACCCAACTCAGAAACATGATTAGTAATGGTGAAGTAGCACTTATACAAAACCTGTTTTTTTTTTCTTTTTTTTTCAGGTCAGAATCGTCTGCCAACAACACCACTGCAATAAATCACATTCCGGAAACGCGTCGTCAACAAGGCTGTGCCAGCAAAAAAAAAAAAAAGAGAAAACTGGTGCATGGACCCCAATTACATGGACAAGACCTGGCAGACTTTGCCGACAAGATGGCTCGTGACGCCCCGGATCTCCTCTGGAACCGCTACCGAGAAGGAAAACCTGCGCCTCTGCAAAATGCGAGCTGTGTCGCTGACACGGAAGACCTGCACTCAAAGAAGTGCTTGTTGTTGTGCGACGAGTATTTTGAAAGGGGAGTCCCATTAACTGCCGCCGAAAGGCTTGAGGTATGCGAGCGCACTGTTGGTCAGAGTGCCAATCCAGAGTGGCACAAGGAGAGGGTCGGCCGGCTTACAGCCTCAAATTTTCGAAGAGTGTTACACTGCCACAAGCCTGATGGGCTTGTGAAGGATATTCTATATCCCGCAAAAAAACCACTCAAGCCCGATGACCCCCGAATGTACGGCCTCAAAAATGAAGCGGCCGCTGTAGATGGCTACATCACTTTAATGAAGCTGTACGAAAACGACATTGAAGTCACTGAAACTGGACTACATGTCCATGAGGTTTATCCTCTTGTGGCAGCATCGCCTGACAGAGTAGTACGTGATGGCAATGAACTTGGCCTTCTCGAGGTCAAGTGCCCAGCTACAAAAGCAGGAATACCAGTTAGCATTGCTTGTCAAGATAGAAACTTTTGTGCGCAGCTTGTTAATGGCTCAATAACTTTGAAGCGTGACCACGCATACTTATACCAGCTTGCTGTCACGAAGAAGCCATGGTGCGACTTCGTCATATTCACGAACTGCATCGACTTGCAGAACGCTATATCCGTGGAACGGATTTACTTTGATGAAGGGCTGTGGAGGGGTATCTTGGAAGGCCTTGTATACTTCTATAAAGCTGCCATCATTCCAGAGCTGATCACACGGCGTGTCAAACGTCTCGGCTTTCTGTATACCACTGGTGCCGGCTACGCTTCCTTCAAGCGCTACAAAGAAGGCTTCTATATCATTGACCATCACGATGAGGCACTAAAGCTGACCTTGAGGAAGCTCAAGTAACCACTTGATGAGTTTGCTTCGACCCGCCAGCACATTCATTGCCTACCAGCGACTATGTGCAAAGACTACGCATGCTCTTTCGGCCACTGCAACCTCAGCCTACATGACCTTCCCTGCCGAGAGACGTTTACATCACGTCGGACCTTCGCAATGCCACCCACGTTTATCTGCACAACGACACTCTACGCAGGCCACTCCAACCTCACTACGCCGGCCCGTTCCCGGTACTACAGCGACACTCCTCAACGTACCTCGTGGACATGAACGGCCGCCCTGACACCATTGCCCTCCAGAGGCTCAAGCCCGCCTAAATGGCTAACGCCGCTCTGGATCCTCCACAAGAGCCTCTACACACAGGCGCACCTGCAGCCAGGCGCATGGAATAAAAATCAGGTCTCTGTTGCGGCAAGACGTCTGGTGCCGTCTCTCTCTCGCCTAGTTGGCGCTCTACACATCCACCCGCCGCGGTGGCTCAGTGGCTAAGGCGTTGCGCTGCGGAGCACTAGGTCGCGGGTTCGTTTCCCGGCCGCGGCGCCCGCTTTTCTGATGGAGGCGAAAAGCAAAAACGCCCGTGTGTACGAGATTTCGGCGCACGTAAAGATCCCCAGGTGGTCAAAATTAATCCGGAGCCCTCCACTACGGCGCGCCTCATCGCCTGCGTTGCGTCGGCGCGTTAGACCCTACAATCAATCAATCAATCGCTCTACACATCCATTAATTGACCATGTTTTCTGCATCGGTTGCTATTCACAATCTTCAGACGCTTGCTCCCGTTTATTGTTTATCAATGGCCCTCTGAAGTTGCTCAGTAAAGCACATGTCGTAAAGACAGCATCTGCTAGATCCAACATATTAATCGGGTATGGCTTGTCAAAGATGTGGAACTCCTTTATTCTGCGAATAACCCTCTCGATGTGCACTCTTGCACTTGCAACATTTTGCGTCGCTTCAACATCTCGTGCACTCATCTGAGCTTCACCTGGAACTCGGAAGGGGGGAATATGAAGGGAAACGCCTTGTGGCAACAGGTCGTCTACTTTAAACCCTTTGTCCACCATCACGCCATCTCCTGGCTCAAGGAGGTCAAGTACAGCAGACTGCTGTACAATGGCCCTGTCACTAGTGCTCCCACCGTACATTGCCGAGACAAATCTTACGTAGCAATCTGGTGTCGCACCTACCAAACACTTAATTTTATTGGCGTATTTGTAATGGGAAAACGTGTGTCTCTGTGCGACAAGACTGGAAGGTTTCTGAATGCGAACTTCTGTTGTGTCAAGGATTATACGTGTATTTGGGAAGCGCCGGAAATGCCAAGGGATGTGCTGCTGCACTTCTGCCAGCGTGGGAAAGCTCGTCATAGTAGTGAGTTCTCGCTGCAGCACAAGAATCCACTGCGCAAATATGCGGCTAAAGACTGCCATAGAAACAGAAAAGTTTCGACAAATCTCCTTGGTTGCCATGCCCGTGCGCAATCGCACCAAAACCATGAAAAACTGCTCCTCAAGGCTGTGCGACTTCTTGTCACTATTTTCTCTAAGGGGTGAATTTCTGCTAGACACATAGTGCAAAATGTGCTCAAACACTGCTAGAGATGGCAAGCCCGTGTAATACAGCATATCCTTTGTTGTCTTCATGTTGCGCACAGACAGCTGGGAAGCCTTAATCTCGTAGTAACAATTTTGCCAGTGCTTTGCATTTTCTCGCGCGTCACTGAGCTCAGATTCTAGTTTTGCTGATTTTTCCCTTTCAGCCGAGAGAAGGGCTTCCAGCTGAACAATGCGTTGCAACGCAAAATCATCTGCTTGACAACCTTTCTCTAGCATGCTTTCTTCACCCGAAGGCGAAGTCACCTCCACATGGCCATCAGCCGGTGGTCCACGGTTCAACGGTGTCTGCGCTACACTTTCTCCGGTTGGGGACAGGTTGCCCGAAAGAGGAGTTGAAGGCGAAACATGAACGTTCTCTGCTGCACCATCTGTTAATGGTCCAGTCAAATCATCCTGTCGTCCATGCAGAGGCCGTGAAGTGTCAGGGTCCCCAGTTGACTGGCTCGGTGCTTGGCAGTTGTGGCGCGAAGCCGCTTTTGAGCCTGAGTGAACACACAAACGTGTCAACGGGGATGTGTTAGACACAGTCGAAAGTAGTATTTGCCACAAAACATGAGAAAATTTAGTGACAGCGTAATAGGTGTAATGATCTTGGTCCTCTCTAAAAAAATATGTAATTTGTCCGCAAATGCTACTTGTTCTAGTATTTATTTGGTACATAGTGAACAAACAACTGCGTTCATGCTTATCGAATGAGAAACGACAGACGTAAGTATAATCCAGTGTCAACGCAAACTTACTTTGTCTCTTTTGGGATCTCTGAAAACGGGAAACAGCCGAGGCATGGCTCGCTTTCTTGTGCTTGAATATTGACGGCACGTAGTCCGGGTGGGCTGGAAAACGCGAAGGCTGACCTGAGAAAAAAAAAGAAATAACGGCTGTGAGATTGCAAACTTCGCGCTGCCAGCGACAAGTAAAATAAATATGCCGAGGCTGCGAGCGCATATCACTCACCCCTCATTCCCCCAAAGCGTGCATTACTGATAGCTCGAGCCACTCGTTTTCCCAATGATAAGAATAGATGGTATCGTTCACGGTCAATCAAAAGACAGTAGCGGAAACTGACGAGACGCGAAACAGTAATCGTGACTTCTGTGCCAGACGCACGCCAGGTGTGAACATTACGCTAGGCCCGCTGCGAAGGAGGCACGGCTGAGCGGCCTCGCCGCTTTTTACACTTCGTAGTGACACTCGATCTATGCCGGCACTAAACGGAACAAAAAAGACAAGGCAGTTGCTTTACCTGTGAGAAAATGTTCGCTGCAGACGCGCGAGTTTCCTGTCGGCGTCCAAGGTGACCCATCTTCGTTCACACGACGCATCGCCACGACCCTCTTTTAGCGGCGTGAAATGCAGCTGAGGGGAATCTGAAGAATCGGACGCTTGAAAATTTGCTACTGGCATTACTGCAGCCTACAGCAGAGCACCGCTGCGGCATTGCAAATGCTTTTCGCAGGCGTCGGCCTAGGCTGAGCCAAGAGAGAGCGCAGGGACTCAAGGCACTCGGGGGTTGCTCAGGGCCACCAATGCATATGGCGGCCATCGCCCTTCCCATCAAGCACTGCGCGCGGCCCGCCGCGCATGCGCAGATGGTTCTCCTGGAAAAGGTCCATAGCGGGTGGTGGTGGTGGTGGAGAGAGAGAGAGAGAGAGAGAGAGAGAGAGAGAGAGAGAGAGAGAGAGAGAGAGAGAGAGAGAGAGAGAGAGAGAGAGAGAGAGAGAGAGAGAATTAGGAATTTGGGTGGTGGTGGTGAAAAACGTTCTTTACTGAGCTCAAGGGGTAGGGAAAGGGGTGTGGTCAGCCTCCTTCGTCCATGAGGCCGCGGGCCTGCGCTGCATCCGTGGCTCGTTGCACCAGCGCGAGTTGACGCTCCGGCGCCGAGCTGGTCAGCGCAGACTCCCACTGCTCAGGGGATGGGGATGGGATAGGGTGAGGTTGGTGGGGACAGGAGTATACCAGGTGGTAAGTTGAGAGTGGAATGTCACACTGTGGGCAATTGTAGGGGAACAGAGATGGGGAGATGTGGGACAGGATGGTGTGGTTGTAGTATGTCTCGGTTTGCAGTCGCCGGTAGATATACGCTTGATGGTTGGAAAGAGTGTGATGAGGAGGTGGGTATATCCTTCTTGTGTTTGTGTAATGAGAGAGAATGGAGCTGTATGTGAGGTCGAGTGGGGTCAGTGCCTGTGGGACAGGTGGGGCTTGTCCGGTTCTTCCTGGCCTTGCTGTTGGAGTGCCCAGTTGAGGAGGTCGCGGGCTACGGCGTGGGCCGCCTCATTCCCTGCAAGGCCGGTGTGGCCTGGTGTCCAGATCATAGAGATGTCGATGTCTTCGGGGAGGTGTTGTAGGATCTGGATGGCTTGAGGGGGTGCGAGGCCGGCTTGGTATAGGCGGCAGGCTTGTTGGGAATCCGATATGATGGTCAAGTAGGGTTTTTGTTGGTGGGTAGTGGTGGCGTGAGCGATGGCTAGCGCTTCGGCCGTTGCTACAGGTAGGTTCCGATAGGAGGCTGCAGTTGCTAATTTACCAGTTGAGTCGAGGTCTACAATGGTTGTGTGCTTGTGGTCTGTAGATCGAGCAATGTCTGTGTACCGTGTGTGAGGGTCTGAGCTGTGTCGTTTTTCAAGGAGCCTCATCCTGGCCTCTCGGCGTCCCCGGTTGTAGGTAGGATGCATGGAATTTGGGGGAAAAGAAAATATGCAAAAACCGTGGGGGATCCGGACATTTATGTGTAGGACATTTCGGTGCAGCACGTCTCGGTGCAGACATTTCGGTGCACGGGATGTCCCAGGCACTTCTTTAAAAATTTTTGCTTTAATTTAGTTTCGTCAGGTGATATAATTTTACGTCCGAGAGTTGCGTTTGGTCCGCACTGCAAGGAAAATAACGCTAAACCGAGGCGGAGCATTAGCTCCTAAAACCCAATTTCGAAATTAAATGTTAAAAATTCACGTTGTTAATTTACTTCCCTTCTAGCTGTTTTTTTATATTAGAATTCATGTGAACAACTGTAGTATTTTAATTCAAGTGTTACCGAAAGCGTGGCCTCCGCGATTTGCTGCCGGCGGCGCGCCGTTGCTCCGGCCGTCCCATTCGGCGCGCCGCCGGCGCGCCGAATGGGACGGCCGGACGGCGCGCCGCCGGCAGCCGATCGCGGAGGCCACGCCGAAAGGCTTTGATTTCACGTACCCACCGCTGCAAGACGCTGCTGCTTTTAGTCCATTACCTATCTCCCCCCCCCCCCCCCCCCTTCTGCCAAACCGCCTCGATAAAAAAGACAGAAAGGAAACGAGCTAGCTTAAGCGCGCATGCATTCATTTTATTAATTATTAATTTTCTCTATCGATTTATTCTTGCAGTCAGTGTTGGTTCTACTCAAAAACTAGCCATTGATCGCACTTACGGTGGAGTGGCTAAAGGGGTGGGAGTGGGAAGGGCTAAGCACTGCCGGGTATAACCAGCAGTGCTTATACCAACCCCCTTGGTACAAAGAGGGGGTGTCACTTGTGCTTCTTCAAAGTGTAAACTTGGCATCGAAAACGTGAATGCGACTGTCGCGGTTCTCGCAAAACCAGCCTATTCAAAATTTTCCCCTCTTACAATGGAAGAAAAGGAGGAATGCCTGCGGTGTCCATGACATGCGCGACTTGAAGAGTTAATTGCAGGTGGGGCGACTGAAAGGAAAGACAGCGATTCCTGGAGAGGGGCGCCTTCCGTGTGGCCGCGACGCGCGGAAGAATGCAGCCATCGAGCTTGTTCCTCGATGGGGGCGACAGGCGCCAACGACCCTGGTCATTGTGTCCTCAGGGGCTTTTCGGGTGGCTTTTTGTTGTGCACTACAGAGGTTGTGTGAGCTCACGCCGAATGTATCGCTCTTTCTTGCATCAATGCGGTGACTCTTTGGAGAAGGTGATGGCCGCTATGCCTGTAAGATTTCCACGGGAAATTGAACATAATATTACTGAAAAGAAATCTGGGAAGGTTGAAACTTACAGACGGAGAAGGGGGGGGGGTGGGGGCTGGGAGAATAAAATGAAATGAAAGTAAGCATGTCAAGCTAAAACGGAGGTTGGTTTGACCGAACAGAATTGGTGGTATTTGTATACGCACAACCTGCACGCGCTTGGTCAGCGTTGAGGAGATATAGAAGCTGCAGCTGTTTTCAAAAGGCCCGTTCTTCCTCCGCGACAATATCCTACACTTGACCGTAAAAAAAAAGCTGGCGAGAACAGTGTCTTCAAATTCATTTAAACATGACAGCGCAGCCTAAATAAACTCTTCATAAGATTGTCGGCATTTTTAGGGGAAACCGCATGTTTGTAAAGTTTTGGATTGTGAGAGTGTGCATTTTATTTAGAAAAATCACATAAAGAATGCGTTACCCTTCGTAAACATCGGCTAATTGTCTTTGCTCATTAGCATGCCCCAAAAAAGAGTGAATATAAATAACGTTTGGTCGCAAATAAAAAAAAACATGTGCAACAGGTGTTCCCTGAACTAGGTGTCAAAGAAAAATACACAAATGTTCAGTTTCTAAAAATACCTGGCAAAAAATCGCGAACACGGCATCAATATTAAAATGCAATCGCTGCCCTAGATTGTTGTCCATGTTAAGCGAAAATAAAAATATAACGGCTGTTTCAAACGGAAACAGGCCCACTCGTCACAGCCAACTCGTCCTAGGAAAACTGGTCTTAGGGAAACTCGTCAAAGAGGGCATCTCGTTCTAGGTGATCCCGTACTAGGAAAAGTGGTAGCACTGACCTTCTCGTGCTAGGAAAAGTCGTCTCGCGGTTCCATTTTTGGCCGATGTCGAGGAAATCGGGAGAGGAAGTTAGTGGCTCTTTAATCTTATAATTACTCCCAGGTTAACCTCTTCAGAGTTCGGGGGTCCTTTGCTTTTGGTAGTTTGCAGGCGGTGGTTGAAATGGTTTTTCTATTTTAACACATGTTCCTATGTCCCCTTCTTATTTGCCTTCTTGTTGCAAAAAAAAAAAAATCAATTTTGCTTATGGGTACGGGTTTTTTTTTCTCCTTCCAAAAAATATTCGTCACGCTTGTTGTGTGGACGGGGGTGGGGGTTGACTTTTTCTTGCTTTTACGTTTTTATTCTTTCTTTTGTTTTTTTATTTTTGCGTTATCTTTTGAAGTTTTTTCCCTGCTTGTGTATATATATACAAAAAGGGCAAAATGTTGGCCTCTTGTTTGTTGCAGGTGGTGGTTGAAATTGGCTTTTCGGTATCAGCACAACTTCCGGTTTCTTTGTTTGCTGTTCTTCTCCTTCTAAAAAATATTCTTCACACTTTTTTGTGTGAGTGTGTGCGTGTGTGTGGGGGGGGGGGGGGGGGGGCGGGGGTCAACTTTTAAGTCCATCCTTGACTTTCGCTCCCTTATATAGGTGATATGAAGACTAACAAAACGGAAGTTACCCAGCTGACAATCATCGTTTGTCAGCAGGCATGAAAACAAAAGATCAAAATACTAAAAAGCGAAAACACAGAACGAAATCGCAATCTCAATACAACGCCGTCACTTAATTACCAAAAATAAAAAAATGAATTAGAAAAAACAGAACGGGCAAACTAAATCTAATACAAAAGGCTCACGTAATTAGCTGCATGCACAGAGGAAAAAAAGATACGCTGTCTGGCTGGTGCGTTCCTCGAAGGCGACAAAGGAAACATTGAGGATGGTGAATTGAAGGAGGAGTGTAAGAATGTTTACGCATAAGATGAGAATTATACAAGGTTCTGTACTCTTTCATTGTACTCTTTCAATGTTCTGTACTCTTTCATTTTGACGAGTTGGCCGAGTGTCCAGTTGCCCTAGGTTACGAGTTTCCCTAGTGCGAGATGGCCTATGACGACTTGCCCTATGTGACGAATTCACCTATGACGAGTTGGCTGCGACGAGTTCACTTTTGACGAGTTCTCCTAGACCTGTTTCAAACAAACAAGCACCCAGTGATACGGTCGCCGAAATGTTCGGGCAAGGAAATGCCGTGCACCGAAACGTCCGTACACCGATATGTCCGTACACCGAAATGTCGACCGTTCACCAAAATGTCCGCACCGAAACGTCCTGCACTGGAATGTCCAGCAACGAAATGTCCTAGACCAGGGACGACGCTGTGCGCTTCTTTGGTGGAGCTCCCACGGCTTCTAGTGCAATTTTCACCGATACTGATGAAACCTGGCAGCGTAGAGCTTCTATGACATTCCAGACACTGAAATGGCTAGCTGTGTCCGACTAAGCTACTAAACCGATGGTTCCAGGCTTCCTGGCTTCGCAGTTCTCGTTTGTGCGGTTTTAATCCAATCACTTGCATTAAATTTTTTTATCGATGCTCAGCCCTACCATCCATTCATCCATCCATCAAACCGTCCGTCTGTCGACCCAATTTGGTTTGTGAGGTTTTAGCCTCCAGAGGCGTTAATTTCTGCCCCTATAGGAATATTAAAGCATTCCATCTCTTCCTCAACCCTTTGGCTAAAACGTAAAGGGATAAAGTCAAAACCACAAAAAAGTTCAAATCTAACACGTCGACTGGAGTATAGGACCATTTTTTCCTATATGGTCACTGGGACCATTTTTTCCTTTTCCGGAGTTCACCATCACAGCAATGGTGGCTGCTTTTCAGATTAAGTGGAAAAGCGAAAACCCAATTGTGTTGAGATTTTGCCGCACGGTAAAAGTCCCCAGGAGATCAAAATTAATCTGGAGC